>NC_056735.1:594222552-594378883 GCF_019279795.1 Protopterus annectens | reverse complement strand
ACCAAGTAGCATTTTCAGAGCATTTAAATACCAAAAACAGCACCAGAAAGTAAACATACTCAAAATCTCAATTCATGTCAGTATAGGTCACTAGATGGTGCTAAATACATATACATATCACATATAGAAATCTTTCTTAAATGTTAATAAAAAACATTAATAAATGTTTAAAAATCAACCAAGCATATATATAAAAAATATATAAGTTAATATACATATACAAACTTCATTTTAAATAAATATATATAAAAAGTCCATTATTGATGTACTTTCTATTCATATATATATATACTTCAATTCACATTTGAAATTATATATGTATAAAAACTTTCAAGATATATATATATATATATATATATATATATATATATCAAGTTCCTTCACTAAAACAAAATATATATATATATATATATATATATATATATATATATATATATATATGTTCAGTGTGCAAATGGAGAATTTCTGCATATATATGAGATATGTAAACATGAAGTATCCATATAAACATTCTAAATAACATAGATATAAATCAATGTCCATATCCTTACACACAATATATCTCTTCCTTCTTAATGTTTCAATGGTCTATCTCTGAGGAATGGCTAGATCGAAATCTTTATCATTCAAGCCATTTCCTCTGTCAGACTGCATTCTTATTATCTATTTTATTTCTTGCTTTTCTGTATGGTTCTTTATATTTCCCATTCTCTTGTTTCTTGCAATCAACTTTATCACCATGAATCTAAACCTCTGGCTTATGTCATGATTTAATACATGTTTAGTTAATGCGTTGGTTTCATCTTCACAATTTATAGCATAAACATGCTCCCTCACTCTCTCTCTCTCAATGTCCTATTTGTTTTTCCTATATAGATGCTAGTGCATTTCTTGCAACTAGCCAGATAGACAAGGTCTCTAAATTTGCAGTCAGCATAGTGTCTAAATGTATAGGTTCTTTTACTATCAGGATGTATAAAAACGTTGGAGCACTGCATATATGAACATTGATTGCAATTTCTGCATGGGTAGGTACCTTGTCTATTCTACATTATCTTAGTGCTTTTACTTTCTTCATAGCAAAGCAATCTTTTCAATGATTTGTTGTTGCGATAACTATATCTAGGTTTAGGACCAACCAGAGTTCGAATTTCATCATTTGTGGTTAAAATAGCCCAATTACTATTAATAATATTACATATATTCCTATTATTATTTGAGTATTGTATGTTCAATCTAGTGTATGCATTAATTAAATTAGGATGCCCCATCATTTGTGTTGATTCAATTTCATTAACATTATTTTTCTTAAAGTAAGGTCTCCTCTTCTTTTCTCTATCTTTTACTACTGGATCTTTTAGAACATCACTTTCTTTCCTGGGGTATCCTCTCGCAATAAATTCATCCCTCAAAGTGTCCAAAGTTAACTCACATTTGATATCATCACTAGTTAATTTAAATATTCTCCGTCCTTGATTAATAACCATATTCTGATATATATGTCTAGGGTGCATGCTCGTGCAATGAAGTAGGCTTTTTTTCCTGCATTTTTTTCTATACAGTGATGTTGTAAAACTATTTTCTTTTCTCGTAACCAATACGTCCAAGAATTCAATGGCTGTTCTAGACCATTTACCCTCAAATTTCAGAAAGGTGTTAGTCTGGTTAAGGTACTCAATAAACAAACATAAGTCAACTTCCATACCCTCCCATAGGAAGAAGACATCATCTTCAAATCTCTTGTAATATTTAATATTCCCAGCATAGTTTTTATCTAAGATGAATGTCTTCTCCCATTGGGCCATGACCAAATTGGCGTATGAGTTCGCACAAGGCATTCCCATCGCCACACCTTTGGTTTGCAGGTAATAATTATCACCATATACAAAAACATTATTTTCCAAAATGAGCTCAGGTAACAACATACATTTCATCACTTCATCCTTATTGACATTTCTTACACATAAGATTTGTTTCAAGTATTCTAACCCCTGTGTGTTAGGTATCATGATAAACAACAATTTCACATCCAGAGTTACTAGCCAGATATCAAGCAACTCATTACTGCTATTCATACATTCAAAGAAAGTTTCAAGGTAATCTTGAGTATCCCTGATTATAGTATGTGTCATTTGAACTATCCCTTTAAGTTGTTTTTCAACATAAATGGAGAGTGGTTCTGTCAACCACCCTCTACTCGAGACAATTGGTCTCATTTTAGGGCTCTGATAGTCTTTATGGACTTTCAGAAGCCCTCTAAATGTTGGAACAGTTGGTAATTCAACCAAAAAATACTTATATAAATCAGGATCAATGATATCACACATTAATAAATTATACAAATTACTATGCATGTTATTAATAATCTTGTTTAGCTGTATAGAATTTATTAACCAATATGTTTCATTCTCATATTTGGGAAGGTAGGTTAGGTAGGATAACAGACAAGACAGCATACAGGGGTGGTATTTGATACATGTGGTGGGTAAACATCTTGGATCGGAGGGGTGTTTGTAAGTCGGAAGCCCATGAGTCCCCAAATGGAATCAGTGAGACTGAGGTCCCCTCCCATGGGCAGTCACCACTGCACCGTAACGGCCCCAAATGTGTCTGTGCTCTGGGCTGGGTAGGAGGGGCAGGCTGACTCTCTAGATGCACCATATGGCCCTCAAACTGGCGTAGCTGATCTCTGAACTCCCTGCAGAACTCACTACTCACCAGACCCTGGACCTGACAATGGGTGACAGTTTCCTGTCTGTGCCCACTCCCAGGGGGCAAGCCCCACCCCCCTGAGGTGGTTTCACCCAAATGTGGTGCAGGACCAGCAGAAGAGGATATCCCAGGGAGGGCCCCAGACATGTTGGTGCCTGGTGCCATGGCCAGATGAGGTGGGAGAGGTGGAGCCACTATGACCGGCCTTCCCAAACGTGCTATGCTGTTTCAATTTTAAAACATGTGTGGGTTAGTAATAGACAACACATTCCAGGATTATGTATAACAGCATGCATAGATATTCCCATTAATCCAAAACACCACATATGGAACAGTTGCACAGGAAACAGAACGCATGCATATATGGAACCATAGTGGCCATTACAACAGCATGCAGGTACATTGATGACAGCATGCCATCAATGTGGGAGTGTTTCAACATGGCACATGCATGGAAACAAATTTCAATATTTATCAAACAATAGGACATATGTCCCAACAGTAGATTTAATTGTACACATACTCACTGAGTTGTGTATTTAGATTATTGTTGCAGATATGGAGGGGTGAGAGAAAGATGTCAATTAACAACTTCTATGTCTCTGTAGTTCTCAATACTTTCTTAGTCAGTGCTGTAATCTGTACCTTTCAGGTATTATTGCACTACCCTATGGCCTTAGCTTGGATAGTGGTATGGTTGTCGACAACTATATACGTGAATTGTGTTTTACCTGCATTATACACCTATTACCTGGTATACCTGTGGAGGTATTATTTGTTAACATTTCCTGACTGTTTCTATGCATATTCCCAGATACCAGGTTGATGTTATGCACATACCTCTCAATCTCTTATTGCACACACTCTGGGCAAGTCTTGACAACATGCAGGTGAAACTGGGACATATTTTAACTGTTGCCCTCATAAACCTTTGGTGAGATGCTACAATGACAGGTTTGTCTTCATATACATTTTCTGAATATTTACAGGTCTGACAGTCAGTTATATGTCATTAAATGCTGCCTAAATGTCAGAGATCATCACACTGATTTGCCAGGGGGACAGGGTAACAGGCAGCAGATATGGGTCAATTATCTGGACGTTCTGGACAAATCTGTACAGCTGAGAGGTATGATTCTGCATACAGCTTATTATCACTCCCAGGATTTGAACCATGGCTGCGTCTGCTAAAAATAAAACAGTGTACATCACATTTGAGTGTGCTATAGAGATATTGCTGTGTATCTCTTCTTTAATTTCTGTCTATAAGTCTCCCGTGGTTTTACAATCTGACCTTGTAATTACAACACTCTTATACATGATTTCCTAGACAGTTTTATTATGTCGCACAGTGTGGATGACAGTGATGAGTAATACTTTATTATTCAGAGAAACTGCAACACTAGCAATGCCATACAATACCAGACTAAACAGTACCAGTCCAAGATTTCAATCTTATTTCTAGGCACAGTTTTGTATTTGGCAGACGTGTGGAGGGAATGTCTGTTAACACTACCTGAATGTTGCCACACATATTATCAGATTCCACATTATTATTATGCACATACATCTCACTCTGCTACTGCACACACTCTGGTCATAGCTTCACAAAATGGGGGTGGAGATGGGACATACTTTGCATATTACTCTCATAACATTTTAGTGAGTTGCTAGAGTGACAGGTTTGTTCTTATATAAATATTTCTGACAGTTATGATGTCTGACAATCAGTTTTATGTCATTATTTGCTGCCTATAATTCTGGGATCATCCCACTGATTTTGCCAGGGGGACAGGGTGACAAGCAGGAAACTTAAGCCATTTATCTGAACTTTCTGACAAAGTATCTGTACAGTTGAGGGGTATGATTCTGCATACAGCTTACTACCACCCTAGGATTCGAACCATAGCTGTGTGTTCTAAAAATACAACAGTTTACGTCTCAGTTGAGTGTGCTATTTTTATTATGTTGGCTATCTTTTCGCCGTTTTCTTTCTAAGTCTCTCTCAGTTCTACAATATGAGCTTGTGATTACAACAGTCATATACAGACATTCCTACATGTTTTATTTATGTAGCACAGTGGGGGTAACAGTGCTTAATACAACAGTACTATTAAGAGAATGCAACACTACATTACCATATGATACCGGAGTAAACACAAGCAGTCCAGGAGTTAGACCTGTATTGCCAGGCTGTTACCCTTTTACTTACATACAATCTATATGAGACTCTTCTTGCCATATTGTCTGGTATATTCAGTACATCCCATACACAATACATGTTTTATCCTGGAAATTACCTTTCTCCTACTTTTAGATTTATTTCTTATGAGAGTACATGCAAGATTATTACTAACCTGCCTCACGATGCAGCCTCTGCAGCCTATAGGCATGGGCTTCCTGATTCACAGCCCACTCTGCTGCCACTGTCAGAGACATAAGACGAATATTTAGCCATACCTATCCATAATTTACATGAGCTGTCAATTATTAAACAGGTAGTAGAATGATACTTACACACAGCTGGGACATCACCCTTCTGCCTAGCTTCTTGGATCCAGGAGCTCCCTCTTCCTCCGTTTCAGGTCAGCATAGTGATGCCTGACTTGCTCACCAGTTTGAGGGATGCCAGTGGCACTGGTGAGGTCACGGGCAAGACAGTCCCAGGCTTCCACTTTATTTTGGGAACCCTGGTACTGGACCTGCAGCAGTATCTCCTCATGCTCTTTAACGAGGAGTCCTGCCATGAATTTGGACTCCTGGATGCCCCAGCACTGCGATCGAAAGCACGATCCTTCTCTAACACCAGCCATAGTGCCTACAGGAGGAAGCTGCAACCAGTTATGAGATGTATTCCCACCTGTGGGGTTTAAATAGGGCCGATTTCTTGCACTTTGCCATGATTGGATGGTTTTAAAAATGCTAAGCTATGGACAAAGCTGCTTACCTAAGGTTGGCATTGCTTAAAGGGGAATACCAATGGTCAAATCTATTTAGCTGGGCTACAAATTACTTACACCTAGTAAGCAGAGGCGTGCAATGCTTAGTGTTGCTTATTTTTAAATTTGCAAACTATTTACTGTTTGACATTGACTTATCATTCATTACCTGTTATATATTTGTTTGGTATCCATGATTCATGTGTATGTACACTGTATGGGGTACTGGTTTTATGGGAGGATTTCACCACTTTATTACAATGACACCTCACATCTGGGCTTAATGCAGTACTCTAGTTCACATATATATGCTATGTAGTAGGTTAAAACTGTTTATAGATTCCTTTCACATGTAAATTGTGATTTTGCTATAGTGAGGATTTGTTTGGGTATACCTCAATTTTATGTGCAACTGTGATGGCTTACTGGTTAAATGCTGTGACTAGAGTGTACAGAGTCCTGGGTTCAATGCCTGTTTATTTTGTTGCTGGGCAGAACAGGGGCTGTTGGATACAGAGTGATTAAGGCACTTGTATGCAGGTGTAAACAGGTTTGTGCAGGTTTGCACGATGGTAAGCAATGCTAACTTTTGGTTAAATATGCTTACCGAGAGTTAGCTTCAAAATTGCTTAACCTGTGTGCACATTGCTTACCCCCATGCAAACAGGCTTAAACTGGCTTACTACTGCTTAAAAGTGCTTACTCCTGCTTTTCCCCACACTAATTTAGAAAGAAATGAAACATGGTTCTTGGGAAAGTGGTAGATTTGGACACTCTATTGATGTATCATTCATTACACATTATATCTTCATTTAGTATCCCTGATTCATGTGTATGTATACTGTATGGGACACTTGCATTTATCTGTGGATTTTACCACATTATTACAATGACACCTCACATCTGCACTTAATGCAGTACTCCAGTTCCCAAATATATGTTATTTAGTAGGTTATGCAGCAAAAAATGTTCATAAATTGCTTTCACATGGAAAATGGAATCTACTACAGTGAGTATCAAACCGGGAATGATTCCTCACAAAGTGAATGCTCTGACCACTACACTATTGCAGTATTGCTTCAAGTAAATGTATCTTGCTATTTATGTTCTTGTGTTATTTAAGCTGCAGTATGCATAGCTAAGCAATGGGAAAAACCTGTGCACCTATGGTTAAATTTAATCTGTTTGATAAAAAAAAAATCTCTACTGTTATTTTCTCTAGGAAGGGACAGATTATGCTTATTACTGTGGATTCTTGTGTGCATCTGCACATTTGGCAGACATCCTAGCAACCCCCCGTACCTCTCAACCTCTTCATGCAAATTATCTGGGCAAAGCTTGACAAACTGGGCACAACTAGGGACATATTTTAAATATTGCTCTTATAAATTAGGTAAGTTGCTAGAGTAACAGGATTTGTTTTAAATTGCATATTTCTGATGGATTTGGTGTCTGAGTCTCAAATGTATGCCATTATTTAATGGCTTCAGTCCTGAAATCATCCCAGTGATTTCCCAGGACAAATGGAAAACAGGTCAACTGTATGGGCAACAATTCTGGACATTCTGCAAAGATTTGTACAGTGGGAGGTATGCAACCTCCTATGAGCATTCTCGCTCATTGTAATTGCTGAACGGCACTCCCTGAGTGGAGGGGCATGTTTATTGTGAAAGCTCTGCTCTCAGACACACCCCTTGTACTCATCCATGCTCTGTGTCTGTTTAGGAGCAGAGGCAGTGCACCTTCAGTACTATGCATGACGCACCACCGTGCTACTCTTAAACGGTTGTTTCCATGCAGGAATAACTTATTCCTGCACGGAAAATTAGTATCCTGGGGATTTTATGCATATTTATGTAATACCTGGGGTCACACAGTAAAGAAACATGTAAATGGATTAGGGGAAATATTGATTTACAAGTGCAGGTGTAGCAGTATGCTTTAAATAACACTGAATATAGCATTGCTTTGCATAACACATACTGTCATAAAAATGCTGCCTTTCCACGGCATCCATTACACAAATACACCATAACAGTAGCAGTGCTTCATGGTGTACACAGGTTTGTGCAGAAAAGATAGATGCATGCATAAGGAAACTGTAATTTTCCTAATATAGGCCTGACAAAATGCTTTAATATTATATTGAGAGTGGAACTGCTTTACAGAGCACATATTGTAATGAATGCTTAACAGATTGGAAAATGGTTTTCCTACTGCAGCTGAGACAGTATTTTTTAGTAATACATCAGCACCATGGTGTTCTAATGATATATTGCAAAAATAATTGTTTTGTAGAATGCATATAGTAACAGATGTATTGCTGTACCATGGCAACCTTTTGCTGAGTCCACACTAAGAGTAACACAGTTTTGTGCAAAACACAATAAACACATTGTGAGGCAAAACAAATTTAAAGCACTTCACAAATCTGACATTTGGCAACTTAATGTGTGATGAAAATAATATTTGACACTGTACAGTTGAATAAAAGAGCATGTTGCTTTCTATGCTACTGTGGTATATTTGTTTTCACTTTATTCTGATGGCAAAAGTAAAATTTCAAATTGTGATACTGAATTAAAAAAAATCCACACACCTCAAAAATACAAACTGGATGCAACTTTCCATTCAGCTTCAAAGTAGAAAACATTTTTCTTCTTTAGTACTAATAAAAATGCATTGAAACTGTATTGTGCTTTTTCTTGTAGCACAGCTATCAAATTAATTACAGGTCCATTAGTTTTACCATTTCTGAGAGATATATTTGAATCTGCCTTTGCAGCTCTTAATTCTTAATTGTTGATTATTGTTTGTAACTTTAAGTTTGACTACTGTTTTAATTATTTTGCATACTGCCAGTAAAGAATCTCCACTGTTACAACATGATTTATATATGCAAGCCAAAGCAAAAGTGGATACATGGAATACATTTTAATCTGGTATGAATAATAAAGCATTAACTATCTCACACTAAATGATTAAGTAGATAGTTTTATAAATTGTTACTTTCCCATGAATTGTAATGTTTGTTCTCTATACTTAACATTTTACATCTTACAGTACATATCTTATACATCACACCAAGCCATGATTTATTCCTTATAATGCATGATTATGTGTATAGATGTTTGTGTAAGTAGAAATCTCTAAATATCTATGTATCTATCTATCTATCTATCTATCTATCTATCTATCTATCTATCTATCTATGTTTACCAGACCAGGGTCTGAATGGAGAGGTGATAAAATAAACAAGCAAAGGAGAGCAGTATTGCTGGAAATGAATTCATCCTTAAGTTTTGGTGAGTACCTACATGAAGTGGATGCTGTTTTTACAAAATATCACCAAAATTACACTGATATATAGACTGTATTTTGTGTCGCATATATCATACACAGAAGTAGGTTATAAATTAAAAAGGCAGCTTGGTGCACAAATCCCAGGATAAAAAGTGACCAATCCTGGTATAGCATGGTGCCAGGATTGGGAAAAATGACAGTGCAGAATCCTCAAGATGTGGAAATTCTCCTACAATGAGGTTAGGCCAGGTTCAGTGGGAGGATTTCTCCCCTGTTGAAGAAGGAATGAGTAGTCCAAAAAAAAAACACTAAAACAGACAGGCCAGAAAACAGCCATAAAGATGATAAAGTGGACTACAGAGGATAAGAAAGAAATTATGTATGGTTACTATTATGCAAAAAAAAAAGCAAGCCCAGAATTTCCAGACAGAAGATATTCAAAAAGATTGAGAGAAATTAGAGAAAATAAAAATACTTGCACAAGAAAACCTGTCAAAACTCATCAAATGCAAATATGTGTTCATTAATACAACAAATCTATGAAAAATATTATATAGACTAAGAAACTTTAGGCCATTTGGAGAAAAGTGCCTGAAGAAGTACAAAAATGCAAAGAACAAAATCTACAGATTTTTGAAAGGTATAAAAAAGATACATGGACATAGTAAAGAAAGAGAGATCTGATATGGTGCAATATTTATCCAAAGGAGAAAGCAAAACTAATCAATAATAAAAAAAAACAGCTCCAAAGATATTTAAAAAGAAATACAGGTAAACATACCTCTCAAGTGTACGTCATCATGAGGAATGTACCTCATTTGGGGTCTTAAAAAGTTCATGTTTTCATGTTCGTCCAAGTTCCTCAAAGTTCCACATTGAAACAGTCTGTCACACATTCAGTGTTAGGATTTTTTTTAAGTGAAATCCATTTTAAATAGAAATTAAGCATATTAATTCATTAAATTATCTTCTTTATAAGTAAAACCAGCACATTTTAATCATCC
Source organism: Protopterus annectens (assembly GCF_019279795.1). Taxonomy (NCBI): domain Eukaryota; kingdom Metazoa; phylum Chordata; order Ceratodontiformes; family Protopteridae; genus Protopterus; species Protopterus annectens. The sequence goes on along the minus strand of NC_056735.1, from coordinate 594,368,925 downwards.
TATGGCCTTCCTAGTTGAAGTTGTTAGTAAGCCATTAGTATGCGTTCCACATTTTGCCCATTTGTTCCACATTATGAAGGAGAGTGCTCCTCATTTTGGAGATGGTAGGTTGAGAGCTATGCAGGTAAAGACACCCAGATATGGAAAAGTTCACGATACTAAAAGTAAGATCACAAAGTGGGAATGTAGAATAGAGAATTTGGAAAGTAGAAGTTAAACAAAGAAAAGCTGAAGTCATAGAATACCTGCAAAGTGAAGGATTTAGTGTAGAAAGTTTAACACAAGTTAGGTCAAAGTTCAGTAGAACAATCATTCTCCAAAGTAAGGAGAAACAGGTGGAGTTGGAGACATTTGAAGAACCTTCTCTACATCCATCCTGCACATCTTTAGCTATCTTTCATATTGTTTTACCCTCTTTGTGCCCCCTTTTACCACTTTCCTATCACCCCTTTTTTATTTTCTTTTAAAGAAATTAGTGTGGGGGTAAGCAGGAGTAAGCAGTAGTAAGTGGGATTAAGCCTGTTTGTGCAGTGCTAAGCAATGCCTACACAGATTAAGTACTTGTAGGGCTAACTGTCTGTAAGCATATTTAACCGGAAGTTAGCATTGCTTACTGCCACGCAAACCCATGCAAACTCACAACTGCTTAAAAGTGCCTTAATCACTCTGGATCCAACAGCCCTTGTTCTGCCCAGCAACAAAATTATCAGCCCTTGCAAGAATTGAACCTAGGACCCTGCGTACGATAGCCACAGCAAGCTACCACTAAACCATCAGAGCTGTAAAATATTGGGATGATATCTCTAACATATCATGCAAAACAGTCAGTCTACCATAGGGAATGTACAATGTGGAAGCACTAAACATTCAAATGATATATATACACACACATAGACATATATATATGCATATATATATATATATGTATATATATATATATATATATATATATATATATATATATATATATATATATATATATATAAATACATATAGATATATATATAAAGAGAGTACATATAGAGAGTGCACAGACTATCAAACAGACATTATTCCTACAATTGCCACCTTTTCAAATGGCCAAAGTCAAATTTTTCCTAGAAATGAGAATTATTGCATTAAAACATATACCGACACTCAATGCAAAGGACATAACACTACACCTTTTGCATAAATATAAATGTTTATTTGTGTACCACTTAAGTTGTTTATGCCATTTCTTATAGCATTTAGGTGTGTAAAATACAAAATAACAGATTAATGCAACTATCAAAGAAAACATATGATACAGTAATCCAAAAAAAAAATCAGATACTCTGCTGTCTTGGCCAAAGTCTTCAAGTAGTACAATAGTAAAAAACACACTTGCCTTGAAGACAAGAATCAATCAACATTTAATTACAGATTCAGTTCAACAGCCTCCAATTACACTATGTAGTTAACTCCCTAGGGGGAAGAAAGTATCAATTGTTACAATGTAAATGGATCCTTTACATAACAATGCTCAACATCAAACTGTACTGACACACTGACAAATAGAACTGTGTGTAAAACAGCAAGCTCTAACCGACCACTGTCCCCATGGTGAAATGTATGAAAGTGTACAGCAATATACCTTTATGTTTCTTATTAGTAATATCCCTCATATGTTCTAACAGTCCAGGTTAAAAACATTTAATACCCCCCATAAAATGTCTCACAAGGGCATATAACAGCATTCTCTATACACTGACCTCTTGACTGTAGAGGGTCACACATGTTGCCCAGCTGTAGCCCTCACATATATGCCCCCTACCCCACAACATGTGTGGGAGTCCACAGCATGACTGGAATGATAGCAGGAATGTCAGCACTAAATAATGATAGAATATATCTATCAACCTCTTACTGCATGACATCTGGACTAAGCCTGGTATATAAGTGGAGGACAGAGGCCAAAATACAGGGCCATATTTGGAATATTGCTGTTATACACTGTGAAAGTTGGTGGTGTTACAGGATTGGTTGCAACATACCGTTTCTGAGGAATATGATATCAGAAACACAAATAGATGTTGCCATATACTGATAGCAATCAACAGAGAGAATGCTACTGATTTGTCAAGGACAACACCTGTGTGGGGAACAGACAAAACTTAGCCAAACCTCTGGCCATCATGTGGCTAGCCCCACAGTTGAGAGCTATGCAGACAGACTGAATTCCATGCAAATCTAACATGTACACACAAACCCTGTAAAACTAGCAGTATTCAAAGCATATAACAGCAAAACTCACACTCTGTCCCTAGGTCTGGAATCTTATACAAACATGTAGTTGACCTGTGTCTACAAGTCTTGTTGTAAGAGGTATTCCTACCTTCTGTCTGTAACACTGCTGCCCCACACAGTAAGGATGTCTTCCATACAGGCAAGGTAAAGGGACAACGCCCACATGATATAGTCATTTATAGTAGTGGGTTTCTATGACATTGGCTATTGGAAGAACTACACAGCTGTCTGCATGCAATTAGCAAGTGGTCTACACCAAGTGGTGCAGAGGCCATCACCTGATCATAAGCATCACCTACAAAAGCCATGCTGCAACCTATTCAAACCAGCTCAATCCCTGTAGTGGAGAGAAAGAGAGATATAGAGATAGAGAGAGAAAAAACAACCCCCCCCAAAAAAAAAAATAATATTAAAAAAAATAACCAAACCAAACAAGGAAGAGATCAACTCAAACACAGAAGAGAACATAATAATAAAACAGGTATGTGAAACATGTAAGCATGTAATTGAATGTAGTAGTTGGTCTGTAATAATGGGATAGATGATTTTGAAAGATTTATATGTGCCATCAAGACTTGTAATGATGTCCTGCTGAACAACTGGTATGGACATAGCATCTTTCTCTGTCTGCAGTGGGCCATACCTATCAACTGTGCAGATCTTCACAGAATGTCAGGCTTTACTCATCATAGTGCTTGGTCTGTTCCTCCTAACATCTATATTAGTCTGACAAATAGCTGGAGATGGAAGTCATGAAGTAATGACAAACACTTGAGTTTCAGACCCCCACCACCTTCAGAACAATCATGGTAATGCAAAATGTTTTATGCTACAAACTTCATAGGTTTGTAACAGGCATATTTAAGATCTGTCCCTATATACCCCCATAATGTTAGGCTTTGTCCACATGTGATGCTCTAAGAGATGGATAGGTCGGGTCACAGCTGAGGAGCCTGACTCACCCTGGGAAAGGGCAGCTCACATATGGCAACCACTAGAGTGTCTGTCAAACAGTTGTGACTGTGCCACTGCTAGGCCAGTTAATGGGATGTTTCCCATATCCATATGTTACCTGTGAATATGAGTATTATACATGTTTGTATTGTAAATCTAAGATACCTATATAGGGCATGTGCATAGTAAAGTACTGTTGCAGATGTGTGTTGAACTGCATATGATATATTGAATTAATAACATTCAACTGTATAGTGTTAAGCCAGGCAATATTAACAGTTGTGACTGATATCTGTAGTCACATACACATATACTTGTGTTATGTCAGCTATATTAATACGTTATCAATATTGATTTCCCTGTCTCCCACTGATGTGGACCATTGCCCAGAAGTCCTGTTATAACAGCTTGAAATGTATGATTGAGCTGCAAGACTGTAAATACAGTGTGCCATACTGACATAGAACACAAATGTATACCAGCTATCCCCTGAGCACGTGTATGTATACATATGTTCAGCTGAAAGTCACAAAAGTAATAACATGGGTCACAAGCAGTCCAGAAAATAGGTTCATAGGTTCATAGGTTGGTACTAGGCTATCAGCCCTAGGGCCTATACAAGCCTAGCCATAACAATTCCCTGGCTATTTCTTCCCACATTATTTACTTTCCTGGACCCCTGTCAGGCTCCTCAGCTGTGACCCGACCTATCCATTTTGCACATGTGTAATATCAGTGCCACTGCATACACCAAAATAAAATGTGTACAGCCATTGATTGTTGCATTGCCATGACACTGATGTGGGTACTACAGAAGGCATGATTATCAGGTAGTAATCATAGAAGTGTACAACTGTGTTATGACCCACTGTCCATGCCTACCATTAACAGCTATATCAACACCCATATACACTGGATATCCAAAGTGTACACACCACTGTTGGAATGCCAGGTTTGTGTGCTGTATGCAAATGAGACTAGAGAAAGTTATTTCAAAATGTTTCTCACCTCAAATGTGACTCATAACCTGTACAATTCTATTGAAAAAGAAACAAAACTGTCATGCAAGGTGAGCAACCATTGCCAAGTGAAGATGTGACATGATGTTAGAGTACAAACCAAGACAAATGGATGCTGTAATCATCTCAGCAGGTGTTTACACAACATAGTTTAACGGTGTGCACACACATTCAAATGGCTTTCTGTACTGAGTATTATTTCCCATATGTTTTCACATGACAGATTGTTATGTTTTCTAGTGAATTGAGCAGGCTATAGGTCACTTTACAGGTGGGGATTGTTTTGACATGAGCTTTTGTGGGGTCATGTTTCAATTGCACAACTACCAGGAATTGTAATAGGGGTGTGTACACTTTATATCCACTGTAGCTATATGGACTCAGCAGTACCTGACCTGTACAACCAGCCTCCACAAACAATAGAGTAATCCCTCTTGGTGGTCAGCAGCAATACACAAAGCATATACTAGGTTGATATAGTGGCTTTATAGGGACACATAGGTGCAGACCACAACTTGGAAGTATGTCCACCACAATCTGACAAGCATGCAGGTTCACAGGTGACTTCCTGTAAGGCTGACTATGACTATAAATGAGACATATCTACACCAACAATGTCTCCACATATGTAGTAGACTCAGAGGCAGTAACACAAATACAGGCAACCTGCATCAGACAGGTTAGGTGAGAAAAGTGCCACCCTGTCCACAACATTTGTACAGGGGGATATGCACATCAACCACACTCCTGCCCGCATCAATGGTGAGCATGCACATAATGCCAAATGATGGAAACAGAAAGTTTCCATGGGGTATGAGAACATCACAGTCTGCCTCCTACATGAAGTCAGGCATGTGCACACCGCTCCACCACACGCTACAGTTAAACACAGACTTGCCACCATCCACACACCATCCACATGGAAGATGGCCACTTTCATCCCTCTACACAGAAATGACTAGAGAATAGTGGCTTATGCCATTAAGTGTCCAACACTGGGGGAACTAGACAGGTCAGGGCCAGGAGTGCAATGCAAGATGCCAAAGCCATGATAGCTTACAGTCTTATGGTATAGTCTGGATTATTTGTAAGTAATATCCACCATCGATGTGCAAGTGGACAACCGTATGAGGTCTTGTGACCTTTTTTCCTGTTTATGTTTTCCAGGTATTATGCAATGTCCACAGCTCCAGGCATTTACCAACATAGAGAATGAGACCATCACACAATATGTCATACATCATCACAGCATCCTATTCAGCCGCAGAGCCCAGGATCTGCAAGAGAGGACCACCTTGTGGAATGAGCTCATCCACAGGGTAAACAATGTCAGCCTGCACAGCCGAAATTATGAGCAGGTACGGCATTGGTACACTGACTTCATGCGACATGCCCGTCAGCATGCTGCTGCCATTGTGAGGGACTGGCTAGCCACAGGTGGGGGTCAGGCCATTCAGCCCCCACTGACCCATGCTAAGGAGCTCCTCGCCAGCCTTGGGGCAATCACCCACCAGACAAGCCATCAAGCTGAAGACAGCATTGTGCAGGTGGGTGGCATGCACACAATGGATGAGGAGCGTGCAGGTATAGCCCCAGTGCACATTACTAGAACACTGCTGCTTATCCATTTTTATCTGTAAAATATCTACATGCATATGTCAGATAAGATGGTCTGTTGCTGGAGTGTAGTAATGCACAGATGTGCACAATCCTTAGTATTGGGGTTTGTACTGTTGATGTGCTGAAATGCTGCTTCCACCCTGTACCAATGCCACAGATGTGGCTACTGACATTACTTCTCTCACGCAACTATTTAGGTCCCTCTGGTATGCAACTGGGACAGCAGCCTTTAGCTGGTGAGTATGGAGTTGTTTTGTTTAGGTTTGCCAATACACCAGTCATGTTAAGGCCATGCTATTTACCATGCACACATTTAACATGCCTACTCATAATACATGCTGTACATGTTCATTTTTGTTGGCATTAACTGTACTGCATCACAGTGGTCACAGTGGTGGCATAGCTGAAGATTATGTAAGATTCCTGCAGTATACCTCACAACTTGCCAGTGCAAGATGTGTGGACAGAGATAAACAAAATGTTGGGACAAATGGCTTACAGTAGGGACATGTATGAAACATTACTCTAACACAGCGGATACAACAGTGTATACACCACTATTACAATGGCAACTGTTCCTAATATATAAAATGGCAGACCACAATAACACATTCCAGACCTTTTACAACCTGTAATGTGATCCTAACATGAGCAATGAATGTGCAATATGGAATCCTATGTTAGGACAGCAAATATGGGGAATATAAACCATACAAAACACTGGAAGCATATGAGTGCACACACTCAAAATAACATATTGTGAAGGCAGCTTGTGATGTACTGACAGCATTCACTCTTGTTGAGTACACACCTGCCATCAAGTAAAGGGCCTCAATGTCACACCAGTTAATGGTCTGCTGTCAAAGAAGTGTGTCCGTGACATATGCCCAGTCACCTGCAAGAGAGGCAGCCATGGCTTGCAAACATCTTACAGACCATGAAATGGATCCCATATCCGAAAGGTAGCAGTCAGGAATGGGAATATTAACCTTACCTTACCATTGCATATACTATGGCAAACAGTGCAGACAGTCATCTATGGATGTATGAAATATGGGACAACAGAGATGTAGAAAATAAACAGATGTTCATCCAAACAGATGGCAAAACATGTTGCAAACTGGTCATGTAGGCTGCCCAGAGACATGCAGCAACACTGAGGGAGTTGCAAAAATGTTTAGCAAGTACTGCCTGTGCAGTACCTCTGCCAACAATCACCTGGATTCTGCATAAGTGTGGCCTAAGGGTTAGGGTAATCAGATGGAAGATTTGTCCCACATGAAACATCATCCAGGACTCTGTACAGGTAGCATAAGCATAACATCAAGTCTCCCAAAGACATGTGTTGCAATGTGTAATGGTGTAATGAAACCAAGGCTCAAACCTACAGACAGTATTCATAAAGATACGTGTGGTGCACAAGAAACACCTCACTCCACCTGAGGGCCTCCATCCCCAACTTTTAGCTTCCTAGTGCCAGTGTACACCTTTAGATTTGCTGTTCAGTAGCTGGAACTAGGCCGGTAGACATGGTGTTTGGAATTTGGAACACTGCAAAATAACAGTAATATGTGGCCCATGTTGTCAGGCATCTGCAATAAGGCTGAGGATGGGGAGGGGTGTCAGCTTGAAACACAACAGTGAATTGAAGTATACATCCAAAGCTAGCTAAGAATTGCTGTATCTGAACACAGTCAAGGTTATGAATTTTGCCAGACATAACCCAAACTCTACAGCAATAGTGAAGCCACTGGGTGACCTCCAAGGGCTGTGCACATGAGCTGACCTTGACATCTGGCAGAGTTGGGAGACATTTGTAGGGCATACAGACCAAATAATGCCAAGTAAAGATGGGCCATGCTAGTATACCCCTTCCAGGAATAGTGACTGCTGTAGTTCACTTAACAGGTGCTTCAACAAACTATTGTGTTAAGGGTGTGCACAATTATGCATCCCACATATTATATGCATCTCATTCAGCATCTCCATGACTAACATTTGGTTGATACTGCACTGAATTGCACAGGTCATATGTCACATATCAGGTGTATATCAGGTGTATGTAATGTTAACAAATGCAGTATTGTGGCCCCCATTGCATATCTTAGAAAAGGCTGGCATGTCAACAAGGGTGTGTACACTCCTCATATCCACATTAAGCTTCTAAGGTTGTCAGTGTAACCAGATTTTATTGCACATACATGCACTGCTGATGATGAGATCTGCAGATCAAAGGTCAGGCATTAATTATTTACATAAGTCCTTATATCATCCCAGTTATGTGTCAGACAAAGACAAAATTTCCACTGATTCTAAGGACAACCACAAAGCATTCTATAGCTATGTCAAGAATCTCGATGGCAACACCCATATCTGCTTTGAGTTACAGCACAACGGCATGACAATTACAGAACCAACTGATATTGCCAACATCCTGGCAGATAGGTTCAGTGCTAACTTTACCTCCCTTCCCCCCTAAAGGACCCATATCTACACAGGAAGAATGCAGAGTCCCTGTAATCACAACTACTCACTCTCTAAATCCAAAAACACAGCATCCATGGGACTAGACAACATCCCAGGCTGCATTTTACACCAACTTCAGAATGGACTGGCTCCACACTTAAGCACCATGTTCAATAATAGCCTCACATCAGGCTTTGTGCCCACTGAATGGTGCACAGAAACAGTTATCCCACTCCACAAAGGGGGAGCCACCACTGATCCCCGGAACTATCAACCTATTAGCCTGACGAGCCTGGTCTGCAAGGCCATGGAACATATCATCATGGAACTCATTAACAAAGACATTGGTAACTTCCAAACTCTGGATCCCACCCAGTTCACATTTGTTAAAGGCAGATCATGCCTCCTGAACCTGATCAACTTCTTTGAGGCAGTCACCAAAGCCAAAGATGAGGTTAAGGAGGTTCACACAGCCTATCTTGACCTCGCCAAGGCTTTCAACACCATCTCCCATTCTGGAATTATAGCTAAACTCACTAAACTATGTATAAATCCCTACATCACAAGATGGGTTGCCAACTGGCTCACTGAGAGAAACCACAGTGTAAAAGTTGCAGACTCCAAATCTGACCTCAAACCAGTGACAAGTGGAGTACCACAGGGTTCAGTCCTGGGACCTCTCCTGTTTGGTATCTAATTTGCTGAAGTACAGGCTAACACAGAAGGCGTCTGGCTAATGAAGTTTGCAGATGACTGCAAACTAGGAGCCATAGTTAAGTCCCCAAATGATGTGGACATCCTACAGAAGGGCCTCGCTGAGACAGATGCCTGGTGTAAGAGCCACAGCCTCAAGCTCAATGTCAAAACGTGCAGTGTCCTCCCCTTTGGTAAAAACTCTGTACCCATGAACTACCACATAGGCAGCAATCTACTTAACACTGAATGTGTGATAAGAGACCTTGGGACACAGGTGGACAGTAGTCTCTCCTTTGATAGTCACATCACCACAGTAGTCAGGAAGTCCTTCGACATGGCACACCTCATCATAAAAGGGTTCTCATCCAGGAAAAAAAGAGGTCATTGTTCCCCTCTACTCGACACTCATTAGACCCATTATAGAGTACAACGCCCCTTTTGGAATGTACCTCACAAGACATCTGCAGCAGCTGGAAAGGCCACAGAAGTACCTCACAAAGAGGATTACTGACCTCAAACAAATGCCCTACATTGACCGTCTCAAAAAACTCTAGCTTTATTCCATAGCATATCGCCTACTCCAAGGTGATCTGTGCCTAACATATAAAGCTATGTCAAACCCAGAGCTGTTGGACATGCTACACCTAAATAAATCCCAACCCATCTGAGCTACACACTCTAGGGACCTAAATCTTGTCACCACAATAAATAGGACCTGCTGGAGGGATAGATTCCTGTCCCAAAGACTTCCCAAACTGTGGAACAGGCTACCCATCTTATGTCAAGCAAAGTTCTTCATTAGCACTCTTCAAGAAAAATTTTGATGAGTGGATGGGAAATAGGAAATACACCCCAGGAATCACTTTTGTCTCTCTGCTCAACAGTGGCACAGGAAAATGACTTTCTTGGGTGGCATAAGCCAGGGAACCTTGTTGGCTAGGCTTACGTAGGCCCTTGGGCCAATAGCCGAGTGCCAACCTATGAACCTATGAACATAGGGGGTGTGAGCAGCAGAGAAAACATAACTGCCAGACATCTACACATTCAGCAATGGTCTGTATACTTGTGAGGTATGGTATACAGTACATGCCAGTGTGCTGTACACGTGCACACCAATAATGTGTACATGGCTGCAGTGTGTTCCAGGAGAAGTGGCATCACCTACTAACACAACTCATGCATCACAGAGATGTATAATGTTGGTAACAAGGATTATGAATGGCTGCAGTGCATTCTGTTGAGTGCCATATGCCATGCATGTTGACTGTTAGGTAATGAGAGGTCTGTGTAATAGCTCACCACCACTCAAGGAAAGAAGCCAGTGATTACCTTTATATTTTGTTAAAATTATAGTCCAGTCCAACAGTAGCTCTGCAATGTAGTCCCACAAAACAGGTAAAATAAGCACACACTGGATCCAATAAAATTTGGTTAGCAGCAAATGCAAAGCATAAAATGCAGACTCCTCTTGTGCCTCGGCTCTTCATCCTTTACAGAGTATATCCCTACTTTACATATTCTATCTTTAAATAACATGATTACAAACAATTAACCAGTCATAGACTAAAATTAATTTAAGAAAACATTTCCAATGACATTCTTGATTCATTCCATACGGAATTAAAGTGTTAAACTTCAGAATTAAAGTAGATTCTAACTTCCAAAGTTGTCTTTTAATGTCAAAGTTATACATTTGTTGTACTTGCCCCAAAACTGCAGCTTGTAAGCCTTGTACATTTCCATTGTGACATTCTTTAAAATGTGATGCAACAGGACTTTCTTTGCCCTTCTTAACATGCCTAACATGTTCCTTCAACCTTTGTTTGAAACTTCTTTTACTTTCCCCTACGTATACCTTACCACAGGGACATTTCAAACCATAAACTATTCCATTACTGTCACAGGAAAATCTCCCTTTGCATGTAAAATACTTTTCATTAATTTTGTCAAAACCTTTTACTACATACTGGCAACTACTGCACTTTCCACAAGGGAAAGTACCTGTTACACCTACCCCCAAACTCCTATGACTTACAAGCAGCTGAACTTGCCATGCACCAAGAAATCTCTTATACCTCTACCTTTCGAATAAGAAAACATGGGATACTCATTTGCTCTTATATTAAGGAATTTATTATTTTCTAAAATACCCCAATGATATCTTACCAAATTTGTTAAAACGTCTGTAAACACTGTATATTTGGTCACATAACATAATCCTGTTGATGCACTCTGCCTTGTATGCTATACCTGCTTTTAGTATAATTTTGTTGTACTACCCTCCTTTTATTTTCTTCAACCACTGTTTCCTTGTAACCTTTAGTTACAAACATGTGTGCTGTTTTTTTCTATTTTCTTCTTAGACTCTTTTTTATCACTACATATTCTTTTTATTCTAAGAAATTTGTTATACAGGATAGATTTAATATTGTGGGGGAGGTGACAACTTTCCCCATGCAGTATGTGACTACTCCCTTCAATTTTCTATGTAATTAATAAATAAAATTTTCTATGTAAACTTGGTTGTATTTTACCATCATTAATACCTTGCAAAGTTATATCAAGAAAGTTTATTTTAACACCTGTCTGTATTCCATCAAACTTGATATTATAGCAATTTATTTGAATTTTTTTCACAAATGTATTCACTTCTTCCCACCCCCTTCATAAATGAATATTAAATTATCTATAAATCTATAATAACTTATGACATATTTCCTAAACAATTCATTACTGTATACATATTTACTTTCAAACATGCCCATGAAAAGATGTGCTTACATGGGGGCAAAACCTGTCCCCATGGCTGTTCCACAAAGCTGCCTATAAAGTTTTCCATTCAACTCAAACATGTTATTATTTAAACAAAAATGTATTAGGTCAATAACTGTGAAAATCTCTGAGCACAGGATCCCAATAAAGGCAGACTCACTTGTTGTTCGTAGTCGAACCAAATTTAATCTACACAGTAAAACAAAGGGTACAAAAGGTAATAAAATCGGGTTAGCAGCAAATACAAAGCATAAAATGCAGACTCCTCTAGTGCCTCGGCTCTTCAGCCTTTACAGAGTATATCCCTACTTTACATATTCTATCTTTAAATAACATGATTTTGAAGGGAGTTGTCGTATACTGCATGGGGAAAGCTGTCACCTCCCCACACTATTAAACCTATCCCTTATGGGGAATTTCTTAGAATAAAAATAATATGTAGTGATAAAAAAAGAGTATGAGAAAGAAATAGAAAAAAAACAGCACACACTTTTAACTAGAGGTTACAAGGAAACAGTGTTGGAATAAAGTAAAAAGAGGGTAGTACAACAAAATTATGCTAAAAGCAGGTATAGTATACAAGGCAGAGTGCATCAACAGGATAAATAAAAATTATGTAATGTGACCAAATATACAGTGCTTACAGAAGTTTTAACAAATTTGGTAAAATATCATTGGGGTATTTTAGAAAAAAATAAATTCCTTAATATAAGAGCAAATGAGTATCCCATGTTTTATTGTTCAAAATGTAGAAGCATAAGAAATTTCTTAGTGCATAGCAAGTTTCAGCTGCCTGTAAGTCATAGGAGTTTGGGGTAGAGGTACAAGAGGTACATTCCCTTCTGGAAAGTGCAGTTGTTGCCAGTATGTAGTAAAACATTTTGACAAAAAGAATGAATAGTATTTTACATGTAGAGGGAGATTTTCCTGTGACAGTACTGGAATAGTTTATGGTTTGAAATATCCCTGTGGTAAGGTATACATAGGGGAAAGTAAAATAAGCCTCAAACAAAGGTTGAAGGAACATGTTAGGCATGTTAAGAAGGGCAAAGAAGAAAGTCCTTTCACATCACATTTTAAAGAATGTCACAGTGGAAATATACAAGGCTTACAAGCAACACATTTGGGGCAAGTACAACAAATGTATGACTTTGATATTAAAAGACAACTTTGGAAGTTAGAATCTACTTTAATTCTGAAGTTTAACACTTTATATATGGAGTAAATCAAGAATGTCATTGGAAATATTTTCTTTAATTAATTTAAGTCTATGAGTGGTTAATTGTTTGTAATCATGTTATTTAAAGACAGAATATATGATGTAGGGATATACTCTGTAAAGGCTGAAGAGCCAAGGCACTCGAGGCGTCTGCATTTTATGGTTTGTGTTTGCTGCTAACCAGATTTTATTGGATCCAGTGTGTGCTTATTTCACCTGTTTTGTGGTACTACATTCTGGATCTACTACTAGACTGGGCTATAATTTTAACAAAATATAAAGGCAATCACTGGCTTCTCTCCTTGTGTGGTGGTGAGCTGTTCTATTTCCATTTCGTGGTGAAGTAGAGTAATATGGCCAGTGATTCCTTTAAGTCTCTCCTTAGAATATTTGGAGAGACTTTTCAGGAAATTTCACAAAAGAATTTGGACATTTTTCTCAATATGGCTGTTGGGAATACAGCTTCAGCTAGTCTAAGTAAAAGCCAAGAAGGGGTAAATGTTTTAGTTCACAATTCAAGTAAAGCCATGCCTGCCCTGTGTGCCATGTGGGGAGAAAGCAGAAATCAATGGAATGGTATCCGTTTTGCTGCAATTGGAAAAAGCAGAACAGCAGCTACTACGGAGTTGCAGCAGCTGTATGATAAGGTGGAGAGACTGTTTTTTAAGGAAATGTCGGTTTTCTTTAACACTTTAATTCTGCAAAGGTATGTGAAGCTTATCATTACCCCTAGAGGCTTGAGAGCTATGAAGAGTCCTTCCTTTCCCTTTAATTTACATGAGGAGGACGAGAAAAGCTTCCATGCTAGATGGATAGCTGCTGCCCACAAATGCAGCACTGAGTGGGTACAGATTCTTATTGAGAGAGACAACCTTAAAACAAGTAAATTAGTGACTGAGATGAAATATGCATGTCTGAACATCATTCAGCCGTCTAACAATTCAGTTTTAGAAAGTTTACTGTCTGGAATTAATGAAAGACTGTCAGATTATGAAAAAGAACGTATTGCTCATAAGAAGGATAAACTGCACAGGGATATACGTGATTATGAGCGGAAGTCTGCATTTAATCTTTCAACTAGTCAGTGAAAGAAATGGCAGAGAGTTAGATTTCAGCAACAAGCAAGAAGAAAAGTGTATAATGCCTACATTTCATTAGCAGGCAGTGAATCTTCATTTGTGAATGAAAACAGTGATGAAGAGAACAAGTTTCCAGGACTTCCTGAACCAGCTAACCCGGCTATATGGCCAAGAATTTTTGTGAACCAGGGAGGAATTATGGTAAAAAGAGGTCCAGGAGCTATGAACATGGACAGGACAGTTATGCGGAATATAACAAAAAACTAGCGGACATATAAAAAAGGCAAGTGGTACTGAGTTAAATGTTGCAAATAATGATTATGTAGTAAATTTGTCTGGATGTATTTTATCAGATACTGATGTAGTGCTGTTAAATAGATGTTTAAAGTTTATTCCCACGGCTTTTCCTAGAGGGTATGAACTGAAAATTGAAGTGTTTAAATTTATTAGAAAATTGTACTTAAAATCTTTTTTTGCACAAGATACAAATGTAATTCATGAAAACAATGTGGACAGTGAAGATAATCTAAGTGAAATGAGTTTTCGTTCATGTGTTCCTGATTTAGAAACTAAGTTAAACACTGAAAATGTGACATACAAAAGTGATTTTATTCCTGTGTGTAGGGATGAAAATATACAGCAATTTTCTTCTGCTTTACAATTTTCAATAAATAATGAGCTTGAAAAAGTGAATAAAAATAAGAATGAAGTTAAATATAATTTAAGTAGAGAAGAATGGAAAAGTCTATTAAAGTTAAGTGAAAATAGGGAATTGGTGTTTAAACCATCAGATAAAGTGAGTAAATTAGTGGTGCTTCATTACAATCAGTATCTGAATATGTGTTTTGATCATTTAAAGAATGTTAAACCCCTGTATTTATGAATGCTTGCACGGAGCGCAAGAAGAGTGTAGGAGCTCACGCCGGTAATATGTCTGCCGTGTGATCCAGGAACAGCCGGCAGGGGCGTCCACGAGAGCTGCTAAAGCTACAGTGAGTGTCATGGTATGCAAATTACCTCATTTACTGGTGAAAGCCATGCAAATTAGGTAAATTTGTAATCCAGTAAACACTAACCTGTCCGTGGAAGATTAGTGTTAGCTCCAGAAATGTACTCCATTGATAACGGAGTACATTTCTGCAAATAGCTAAACGGAGCTTTGACAGCTCCAAATAAAGGATGCATACAGTTGAGGAAGCATGCCAATGGCCAAATATAAGGCCATTGGCATTATAAAATGTTTAAAAATATAACAATTTAACTTTTTTCCCCGATCTCTGATGTTTAAGCGTAGGGCAGCACCACACAAATGTGCGCTGCTTATAAAAACAAGAAAATAATTAAAAAAAAGACAAAAATAGGCATTTTTACTAAAAAGATTATTCTGCCACGCAGGTGAATGGCAGGCTGAAGACAACATGGCCACTGAGTAGTGGTTGCTAAGGGGGGAAGCTCAGTGTGAGAGATGTAACCATGCATTACTAGGCAATCTTATGCAAATGAGGATAAGGATAGTGAATCCCAATTTTCCCCAGCATGTGAGGCATTTCCCAAGACTGTAAGCATAGGAGTAGGTGAGCAGAAGAGTAGAATATAGGTGACATTATGAGGGGGTTTGTCAGACAGGCTGTAAGGTAATTGGAGCACAGTGGCTTGTGTTTGCTCTGAGTTGCTCAGGATTGCAAGAGGCGTGCCTACAATTGTCCTATTTGAAAACCTCAAACCAAAGGTGCACATTGTTAAAAGATAGGAAACTTCTTGCAAACATGCACACCACATGAGTGCTTGTGTGTGCTCATGTGCGCTGATGTGTGTGTGTTTGCGCTTGTTTGCACGGCGCTGCCCCGGGTGGAAACAGAATGGCTAAAGGAAGGAAAATAAGTAGTAGGAAGTTAACCAAGGAGAACTAGCAGAGCTGCCAGGTGAAATATATCAGAATCAGCCAATTACACAGGCAGCAGACTAGCCCAGCCCAGCACTTTAAACTCTACAAACACCATTCCCCCCTGTTTTTTCTCAAGAACTCTGCAACACTGCAGTATACAAAGAGGGAAAGCTTAAAAAGCTTAAGTCAGACAAAATGTTATGGGCTGCTCTTGCTATCATAAACCAACATGTGCAAGGTGCTGAGGGTGGTGATGTTGTGAATGCTGCTGAGCAACCCACAGTGAGGAGACAGAGAAGAGTGTACAGATACAGGTTCATCTACCAGGGGCTACATGAGCTGGAGATAGTGGAGTGCTATAGGGTGGAGAGAGACCTCCTACAGTAAATTGTTGAGCTGTGCCAGCCACACCTCACACACAAAAGCAACAGAGGGGAACCCATCCCAATGGATATCAAGATATGTGTTGGCCTAAGAATACTAGCTACAGGTACCTTCCAAAGACCAACTGGTGATATGATGGGGATTTCACAGGCAGCAGCATCCAGGGTACTCCACCAGTTACTGGATGCCATGTCACCACATGTCGGTGTCCATGTATGTCCCAATTCCCGTGAGGCTTTGGCCAGCAATATGCGTCTTTTCCACCAAATAGCAGAATACCCTGAGGTAGTGGGTGCAATAGACTGCACGTGCATATGCATCAAAGCACCACCCAGTGAGTGAGGTAGGGTCTACATCAACTGCAAGGGATTCCCTTCCATCAACTGCCAGGTCGTGTGCGATGCCCAGGGCCTAATAATGGATGTGTGTGCTTTCTGCCCTGGAAGCTATCACGATTCCCACATCTGGCATCTGATGAAGCTGTACCAGAGATTTGCCAATGGGAACATCCCTGATGGTCACCTAGTGGAGGATGCTGGATACGCACTGGAGCCGTGGCTGATGACACCCTTCAGAAATGCACACACACCTGAACAAGAACTCCATAATAAGGCACACACACTAACAAGAAACATAATTGAGTGTGTGTTTGGGATGCTCAAGTCACGGTTCCAGTGCCTGGACACATCTGGTGGAGCCTTGCAGTACTCACCAACTACATGTACCCAAATTGTTATGGTATGTGCCATGCTACACAATATCATTCTGCAGAAACAGCTGCAGCAGGAACAGCATGGGGAAGGGCCAAACAGCCCCCTACCATTGCCAAGGCCTGCACAGGCACAGAGTTATTCAGAGGAGGAGCAACCTGAGCCTGCCCCAGTAGGCAGAAAGAGGCATGCCCAGTATGCCCTGGCCTTGGCAAAGAGGCAGTGGATAGCACATACCACTGACTCAGTAGGAACCTTGGAAATGACACCTCTCTCTGACTCGCACATACAGTAAAAGGGATGCCTAACTTGACACTACCTGTTTTCAAAAATGTATAGGGAATGTACTATGTGCATCCAATATAGGCAGCCCTGCAGCACCACCTGAGGCATGAGTGCCCTATTTTAAGCAATATAAAGCACTGCTAAGCACATTTTACCAGTTCTGAGCATATTTAAATACAATTGTACAGAGCTAAGCACCGCACTAACAAGCGCAATGTCGGGCAACGTCAGGCAACATTGGGCAACATTGAGCAATGTTGGGCAATGTCGGGCAAAGTCGGGTAAACATGCTCACACCTGCTTTACTGTTCCTTAACCAGTCAGGTCTGCCCAGCAGGAAAATAAAAGGCAGTGACAGGGATCAAACTCAGGATAATGTGCACTATAGTCACAGTACTGAACCACTAAGCCATGACAGCATTTCAATGGCACAGAGACAACTTAAGCCTGGGACATGCGTGTGGTAGAAAGAGGCATGGCATGTCTGCTAGCAGCATGATGACCAGCAGTGCTCTGACGTGAACCCCTGGGCATCTGCCTGTGTGGTGCCATTCCAGACATTTGGCTATGGCTGCTGTGACCTGATACATGTGCCATAGATACCACACTGTCCTGGCCAGTGCCAACCGTGCACTGTCCCTCAGCTAAGGGCAATGGTGATGATGGATGTACAGGCAGTATGACTGTGTGCATGGATGGGGTGGAGGCTTGTGTACTGTCAATTGGTGGCCCAACAACAGACCCTGACAAACCTGCCTGTGCCTCAACACACCTATCCTCATGATCACTGTCTGTCTCAGTGACATCAGGTTCCCTGCTGTACTGAACCAGCCCCACCTTGCCACCTGTGAGAGGAAAACAGGAAACACACTTTAAGACCTGAACATGACTTCAGACCACATGCACACATGCACACATGCACACATGCACACACACAAAACTACACTCCTCCCGAAAGCAGACACACACAACACCAGCAATCACAGAACAATCACAATAGCAGGTGATGGTGGGGTACAGTATCACAAGCAAAACAGTCATATCACACGTCAGCATGCAGGACATGTGTTGCTCAACAGTCAGTTCTTGTTACTAACAGTATACAAGACTTTGATGCATGTGTTTTGTTATTAGGTGATGGCCCTCCCCCTGGAATACAATGCATACATGGACACAACATTGCTGTGCAGGTATTCATAACCCTGTGATGTACTGTGCACCATAACTCACAGGTGTACATACCATTGCTGGATGTGTATCTGTATGTCATATAGGTATCCAATGCTGATTACAGCCTCTGTATCTTTAGCAAATAATTGTGGACACATTTTTAGCACATGCATGATGAGTATTCACACAACAGCATCAGTGGTGCATGGATAATTAATGGAATACCATTCGGCCACATACCCAATGTATGGTACTTATGGTGAGTGTAGATCATATTGTGGACATGCCAGTCTCATCCATGACATGGCATGCTAAAACACAACTGCATATTTAAGCACTACACATACACAATATGTGTCATATGTCCTAGCCACTCAATATATCACAAGACATATATGTGTCAGTTGTGCAAATGGTGATTGGTATGCATACAGTTTAGAGGTGCATATGTGTGCACACACACATCATTATGGTGTGTAGCAATGACAGCTATGTGTAGTACTGTGGTTAAAATAACTGGATGGGGTATAGTACCATAGGCTATCATCATGAAGCATCAGGTGGTCACTCAAGGCTACAGATGTTTCACAAACCAGCACAAATCATGCTGTGCCGGAACTGTACTACCTTGGCTAAATTCACCATTTCACAACCAGTTGTTACGTGAGTTTGTAAGGAGGCCAATAAGGAGCATTCCCTGACATGAATGTGTAGTGTGTTGCAGAGTGTTTAAATGCTCCAGGATAGACCTCTACCCCTCAGGTATATTATGTGTAATGTCTGGATGAGATTTTGGATACTGGAGTTTGTCTTTACAAAGGGTTTGGGAATCCTTTATGTGTAGCATGTTAAAATGCTCTGTGTATGATATAGATGTGTATGTTATGTGCATGTTGAGTATCAACTGTTCCTATCCAATGGTCACTACAGTCTAGCCACATTTGTTTGATATGGTCTGGGTATTGCATGTGTTTGAGGCAGTTAAGCACATTAGTGAGATGTGCGTGCTCTTACACCAAACATGCACTGCATGCATTATGGGTAGGTGTGTTACATGTGTACATGTCCTACACCTTAACTATGACATGCACTTTTTATTTACAATAATAAATGTAGAACACACTCACCAGCATCTGTCCACTGCCTTGATGTCACCCCAGAGGTGTCTACATAGAGATGAGACAGTTTGTCAGTGGCAACAACTGTGGCATTGCTACTGTGTGTTTGCAATCTTACAGTACAACAACAGTTTACATTCACAGGGCTACAGATTATGTTCCAAATGATCAGTATTGCACAACAACAGGCTCCACATCTTTGAATGACACACTCCACATCTCACATATGCATGATCTACCAATACAGATAACAGTAGTCTACAGATATGCCATGTTACCTGAATGCTCCATGTGTGTTGCTGTGTACTCCAACCTCCATCATGGTGTATGTCTGCTGCTGTTGTTGTTGGGCAGGTGCTAACAGGCTCATGAGCAGCTCCTCCACTCTGGTGAGGAGGGGTGGATGTTAACACCACCCCCTGTTGCAAGCTGTTCTCTACGCACATGGGCGGCACGCTGATGGACATGTCGGAGAATATCACTGCAGTGGTGGCGTACCTACTCACCTGTGTGGTTATGCAGGCATACCTCATTGACCCTGTGGACAAAATCTTGCCACATTGCAGTACGCTCCTCATGAAAACATTAGACGGTAGTGCTGAATCATACTGCTAGTGATGATATCATCTTCAGCCCTACTGTAACTTGGGTTCCTGTGGTGGGCCATGATCCCTGGAACACATAAATACAAAACTATGTCTGAGCGAGTCATATGGTACATTTAACATTATACAGTACAGATATCACTGAATTGCCATATATAGCAACCTATAAGCTAACCGAGAGTTAAACACTGTAACTGCCACTTATCACTGCTCCCCACACAACTGCTTGAAAGTGCCTTGCTCACTCTTTATCTAATGAACCATGTTCTGCACAGCAACAAAATAAAATCACTATAAAAGACTATACAAGAGTACCTGGCACTATGCAATATGATGCACCTCCTAGCCACAGCAGATATACATCAAGCTGATGTGTAAAGTAATATATCATCCATCACAATCAGTGTAAGGTCCAGTAAATGTATTACTATTATACCACACAACTTGTTAATTCCAAACCCATGGCCAAAATATGTGCACAATTGGGAATATAGGTCACATACTGCTGTAATACACTATGAATGTTGCTAGATACGCAGTTATATGTATTACCACACGTATGTCAAAGGACATGTTACAGACATACCCACACACACGTCAGACATAATTACAGGACACAAAGGTATGACAACCCAGATAAGCTTTCAGTGTGTACTATACAGTACTGTGTGTCAGTACTTAAACAGCCTTAATCTTGAGAAATATAATCTGTGATGAATACAGGGACCACACAAAACAAGCAATGTGGACATGCACCATACTTTGCAGTACAGGCCCAGAGCTTCAATTAGTACTACAGTACACACAGGATCTGCATTCAACATCGGAACCAATCAATAATCATATATGTAGTGCTTTAGCCTCCAGCGACACACCCTAGTTAAAACCAAGGGACTTAATCACACTGTATGCAATAGAACTTGTTCTGCCTAGCAACAGAATGCACAGATTTTGCTAGGATCAAAGCAAGGACCCATAATACCATAACATAAACAATTTCCCACTACGCTATCCCACAGATACATATCTTTGAAGTATTCACAAACAAATTGACCATCACAGTCAGTCAACAGTACAGAGAATCTATTGCAACAAATTGATGTAGGTGTGTATGAGTATATATAAATATATATATATATATATATATATATATATATATATATATATATATATATATATATATATATATATATATATATATATATATATGTGTGTATGTATGTATGTATGTATATATACATATACACATCCATTTGTCTACATATACATATATATATAGGCACATATACAGTTCATCTTTCATTTCAATTATACAAAGGATGTAAGGTGTACAGTAATGTAATAAAATCACACAGTCTTGGGATAAATGCATTGAAGGTGTTTACAGCCCAGGTAGCTTTAGCAGGCCTTACTGGCTTCAACATTGCAAACTGAACAAACCACCCACAGTGTTTAACCACCACATGTCATATACCAGCACTGTATGCTGTCTTGTTTGTCACACACTAAAACCTACATATAAATATGCGCATACTAACCTTCACCAACATATATATATCCCCCCTTCACAAAAAGTTGCAATATGTCCCCTGCTCTATGCACATATACAGATGTGAATATATATGACACATATATATTTCTCTGTATGTTTGTGGCATACACACACATGGTCCACACTGTTGTAAGTCCCTGGACCTCACAGCTGAACTGTTGGGCCTTGCTGCAACACAAATAGGTGTCACATATGAACACAGACTAACATTAGGGTGGTATATATGGCAACAGATGCTAGATAAGCATACTAGACTGCTACAGCAGTTGCCAATGCTAAGCTGCACTTTAATATGACTATCATGCATGTGTTGTTCTGTCACACTCATGTTTATGTAATGTCAGCGCTAATCCCCCCAACAGCCATTGGCCACACTACTGTACAGAACACAGATAACATGGATCAGATCATTGACATTTAATGCTGAGCTACATATTTCACGGATATGTCCCACTGCCCACTGTTACACACAGTATTGTCAATAGCAGTAGTTAAGCAGAACATCTGTGCAGAAAGAAGTACTGCTGCTACATATGAATGTTTCACATTATGTAGACTATTCTTCAATAACATCTACTACATGTCAGTAAATACATACGTGTCACATACCTTTCCTTTGTATAATTTGGTAATATTTCTTTTTCCTTTTCTCTCTCTCTCTCTCTCTCTCTCTCTCTGTCAGTCTGTGCAATAGAGTGATTGAGTTTGTTGGCAGAGATTGCAGCCTGCTTTTGTAGGAATTTGGACATGAGCATGTGACGGCATCTGCACCAATTAGTGCCCACCATTTGCTAATTGCATGCAGCCTGCTGTGTAGTAATTGCAGTAATCACTGTCATAGCAACTCATTACTATAAATTGCTGACTCATGTAGGTGTGCCCCTTTCAGATTTCCAAGATGGAGATCATCCTTGTTTGGTGTGGACATCATTGTTTAAGACAGAAGGTTGGTATAGTTCTTATATCAGAAGCCAGGGGTGTAGCCAGAGATTTACATTTTGTACTCAGACCTAATGTTGCTGCTTCCAGTACACACTTGTCAGTGTAGAAATGTACTCACCCCTCAAAATGCTAACCAAAGATACATGAAAAGATGTACTTTCTTTTCAACTGTTACAATTAACTACCATACAAAGCTAGTTATAGAGATGTATTCTTTTGGCACAAGAATTGTTTGTGAACTGCTATACTGTAAATATTCATTTACTCAGTTCTAAACATTTTGTGCTTTTTTAGTGTTGACATTAGCACGAGCTGCTCAGAAAAAACTGGACACATTTCAGTACAGTGAGTATGCTTACCTACATCCTTGGTAGACCCTGCACCCACAGGTATATTCTACATTTGGTAGAGTTGCAGAGGTACAGAGAGCGTAAGTAGTATTGTGTGGATTTTATCTTGCTGGACTTACAGAGTTGCGGTGTACATGTTAGTTTATCAAGGCATGTAGTCTGTCTGCATACCTCCCAACTGTGGACCTATCCACATGATAGCCAGAGAATAGCCTGTTATTTTTTGTCAAAGCACCACATAGGTCTTTTCAGCAATAGAGCAATGGCATTCTTACAGTTGGTTCTACCAGCACATGGCTACATCAATTTGTATTTCAGTGTTGTATTCCTACATAAGGGTATGCTTCCGAAACTCCTTCTAAAGCTATTTGCACAGTGTGTAACAGCAGAAAGGCTAATATGCCTCTGTGTTTCTGTCTCTGCCAGACCTCTCAACCAATCAGGTACATATTTGAACAGAATCAGGGAAAAGTCAAGAAAATTCAGGGACAATCAGGGACACCTTTAAAATATTAGTGCCATTAAGCTGAAACATTGAGAGAATCAGAGCATGTGAATTAATACACCTTTTCTGAAGTAAAAGAAGTATCTAACTCTTAATTATTGTCATTATTCATTTAGTGTAATTCACCACTTTTCTGCCCAAAGTCAGTAGTTTTAGGAGGGATTCAGAGGGACAGAGCTAAAATTTGGGTCAAAATCAGGGAGTCCCTGAAAATTAGGGACAGTTGAGATGTATGGCCTCTGCCCTAAACAGATATGCCAGTGTTTGTCCTGCTGTGATACTGTGTGGGGTTGTAAAGCAATGGTGTAACATTATTTCCTGCTAGAATGGCTGCTTCTCTTATCACAGTCATGCAATGTAATCCCACAATAACTGTTGGTCAACATCAACAGAACAAGTTGTGTGATATGGTATTTCTAATTTTCCTTTACATTCACTCATTCTGATGCATGATATAATTATTTAATCACCAACTTGATGTATATCTACCATGTCTTTGTGGTGCTTCATGTTGTGCAGTGTGTGCAAAATCCAAGGTTCGAGACTTACAGAGGTGTTTTATTTTGTTCCTGAGCAGAACAAGGGCCCCCACATATAGAGTGACTAAAGCACTTTTAAGCAGTTGTAAGCGGGTTTGCATGGGTTTGTGCAATGCTGCGTACTGCTTAGCTAAGCACAAACAAGCACAAACCTGCGCAAACCCGCTAACTACTGCTTAATAGTGCCTACTCCCGCTCAACACCCGCTAATTTCTTTGAATGAAAGGAAAAATGAGGAGATAGGAAAGTGGTGAAAAAGGGGCACAAAGAGAGAAAGACAGTATGGAAAATAGCTTGGGATGTGCAGGACAGGTGTAGGGAAGATCCATAGCTGCCCATTTCTTCAACAGCAACAGCTGTGCATATGCAATAAATTTGTAGGTAGATATGAACCCTTCAACCCCTGAGAGAGGGGTGAGGACAACAAAGTATGTTGTAATGCCAATTAAATAACCTTTCATGTATCCAGTGGACATGTGTGCAAAATGGGCAGCTATGTATGGGGCGTATTTTTTTTTTGGGAGCAGATTGCCCTTTTATTTTTTTTTCAGGTGAGCGTGGAATGTGGGGTAGGGGAAGTAGGTATATTTGGGGAGGTAGGTTGGGGAGGTAAACAGACAAGACAAACAAGATGCATACAGGGGTGGTATATGACACATGTGGTGGGTGAACACCTTTGACGGGGAGGGATGTTTGGAAATCACAAGCCCATGTGCCCCCAGATGAAAACAGTGGGACCGAGGTCCCCACACATGGGCAGTCACCACTGCACCTTCATGGCCCAGAAGGTGGCTGTGCTAGGGGCTGTTTAGGAGGGGCAGGCTGTCCCGTGACTTGCACCAATAGGGTCTCAAGCTAGCATAGAGGTTATGCAACAGAATGTTTTCTATGCACCACAGCCCAGATCCTATGAAGGGTGATAAGTACCTCTCCACCCACACTTGTAGATGGGGCCGAGTCCCATCCCCTGCAGCACTTCCACCTGAAGGTGGGCACAGGGCCAATGGAGGAGGCAGTCCCAGGCTGGGTACCAGATCTGCTGGTGCCAGGTGCCATGGCCAGCAGAGGTGGGACAGGTGGGTCCGGTAGGACCGGCCTTCCCATACGAACTATGTTTTGGAGAGTTTAATAAAGATATGTGTTAGTGACAGTCAACAGCATTGCCAATTAGTTATAACAGCATTCAGAAATATTCCCATTAACCCAACACACCAGATTTTCAACAGTTGAAAAGCAATCATTACACATACATCTATAGAACAATAGTGGACATTACAACAGCATGCAGGTTGAATTGATGGCAACAAGCCACCAATATTGTGGTATTTTAACAGGGCACATGCAGAGAAATAAATGCAAATATTTATAAACCAATAGGACATATGTCTCAACAAATGTTTTGAGATTAGACATACCGATTGAGGTGTGGAATTGCATTTTTTATGCACATACAGTAGGGAGGAAAAAGATAGCTCAATTAACAACTTATATATCCTGTTTATTTTTACTACATTCCTATTAACTGCAGTTATATGCACCTTACATGTATTATTACACTACCCAATGTCCTTATATTGTGCAATTGGATTTTGCTAGACCATTATATACATTAGCTGTATCTTACATACAAACTGTCCAAGATGTAGATGTTACTGCAACATATTTTGAGAGTTGCTCACACACACTACTCCTAAGATGGTACACTAACAGCTGTACTTCATATAATTATCTAGATATGTTTAGGTGAAAGTATCCGTTATATGTTAACAGCTCCCTACATTTCTGGCAGCACTCTGACATTTCTGGGGAACACAATACCAAGCTACTCATGTGCCAGATTAACCTGTACATGCTGGCCATGAACCAACAGTTGAGGACTGTACATATGCATACAAGCTACTGGCACTCCCTTCATCCACGTGGGTTGACACTGCTTAATACAATACTACTATTTGTAGAATGCAACAGTACAACAACATATCAAAGAAAATGACACAGACGCACTCTATGAATCATACATTTATTAAAGGATTGTTACACCTTTATTTATTGGGTTAAAAGACTTTTTGAAGGCTCTATCATTTATTTTATATAACAGTACATGCAGAATAATTACTAACCTGCCTCATGACACAGCCTTTGCAGCCTATCTTCATGGGCTTGCAGGTTCATAGCCCAGTCACCTGCAGCTGTGAAGTAAATGCAGTGACATTGAGACATGCCTATCCATGTTATAGACAAGCATAGCAATTCTTAACTACTTAATCCAATGGCTACTTACTCAGTACTGGGGCATTAGGCATCATACAAGATTCCTGGATCCACAGGTCCAGTTCTTCCCGCCTATGTCACTTCAGGATGGCTGACCTGCTCACCAGTCCGAGGAACACCAGTGGCACTGGTGAGATCATGGGCAAGACTGTTCCAGGCCTCTGTTTTATATTGGGTACACTGGTACTGGCCCCAGGAGTCTTTCCTCATATTTGTGGATGAGGAGCCAAACCATAATTTTGGACTCCTGGATGCCCCAGCATTGTGCTCTAAATTGAGTGCCTTCACTAACACCAGCCATGCTGACTGCAGAAGGAAGCTACAACCAGTTATAGCAAGTATTCCTGCCTGTGGAGCTTAAATATGCCTCATTTTCAGCACTTATTTGTGATTGGCCAGTTTTGGAAAAACCCAGATGTAGGCATGCCTGCTTAGCTGATGTTGGCAATGTTAAAATTCCTTTGATAGATATGTGTCTGTTGAAAGTGCATGTTTGTGAAATGCTGTCATGGCTTAGTGCTTAAGTACTGTGACTATAGTGCACAGTATCCTGAGTTTGAGTCCTGTCACTGCTTTTTATTTTCCTGCTGGGCAGACCTGACTGGTTAAGGAACAGTAAAGCAGGTGTGAGCGTGTTTACCCAACTTTGCTCAACTTTGCCCGACTTTGCCCAATGTTGCTCGACGCTGCTCAACGTTGCTCAATGTTGCTCGACATTGCTCACCATTGCTCAACATTGCCTGACATTGCCCGGCATTGCCCAATGTTGCCCAATGTTGCACTGGTTAGCAAGGTGTGCAGCTACGTGCAATTGTATTTAAATATGCTCAGTAGTGGTAAAATGTGCTTAGCAGTGCTTTATATTGCTTAAAATAGGGTACTCATGCCTCAGAATGCATAACCATTTCACCTTCATATATATATATATATATATATATATATATATATATATATATATATATATATATATATATATATATATATATATATATATAATTCATTCACAACTACATTTAACATTTCAATGCTTTTTACAAAACTTATAAATAAAAAATGTCAGGAAATATTTTTGTATACAGATTTCCCACAGAAAATGGAACGTGCAGTAGTGGGACTCGAACTGGGAATGCCTCCTCTTTGTGGGAAGGCTCTAACCTCTACGCTATCGCTATGTTGCTTAATTTGCGCATAGTTTTCTTATTATCCTCTTCTGGTGTCTAAGCTGCTAACTGTAGCTAAGCAATGGGCAAATCCACGCAAACCCGCACAACTACGGGCAGCTACATCTGAAGAAAAAAAAATTATTTTTATTTTTAATTTTGTAAGTTGTTTAACATATGGGGGAGTATAGTGTTACATTGTACATATGTGAGCGGACTGGCTCATGTAACTGGAAGTTGTGGCATTTCTTCATTGCAGGGGCGTGGATTTTTGGACTGCTCAGCAGTCCGACATGCCCCCCTACACTCGTCCACGCTCCGTGTAAGCTTTAGAGTGGAGGCAGCGCGCTCTCATTAATTTGCATGGCACGCTGCCATCATACTCTTACATTGGTACTTCCGTGTAAGACTAATCTAGTCTTACATGGAAGATTAATAAATCTGGAGGAAAGTTTATGCCTTGTTGGAGCTGGGATGTTATCAAGAAGCAGTAATTAAATATAAAGAACTGCTAATGAAGGGATTAAGACTTAAATATTTCTCACAAGAGGATGTATATAAAAAATTTGCAGTTAAAGATAATACTATGGCATACTTCTTTTGTGTCCCTAAAATATACAAAAGTTTAGTGGATCCACCAGGATGTCCTGTAGTCTCGGCATGCAGTTATTTTACACATAACTTAGCTCTCTGTTTACATTCCTATTTGAAAGAAGAAGCAGAGAAACTTAGGTCTTACATCAAAGATTCCTTTGATTTTTTTAAGTAAAATCAGAAATGTAAGTGGAAGAAGGACATGTTTTTAATTTTTATGGATGTTACCATTTTATATACAAATATTGAACAAGTACATGGTTTAGAAGCAATATTATTTTTGTATAAGGACTTGCCTAAAAAACATTTTATTATTGAACTAATACATTTTTGTTTAAATAATAACATCTTTTAATTTAATGGGGAACTTTATAGGCAGCTTCATGGAACACCCATGGGGGCAGATTTTGCCCCCATGTATGCAAATCTTTTCATGGGCATGTTTGAAAATAAATATGTATATAGTAATGATTTTTTTAAGAAATATGTCATAAGTTATTATAACTTTATAGGTGATTTAATATTCATTTGTGAAGGGGGTGGGAAGAAGTGAATACATTTGTGCAAATAATTCAGATAAGTCCCTATAATATCAAGTTTGATGGAATACAGACAGGTGTTAAAGAAAACTTTGTTGATATAACTTTACAAGTTATTAAGGATTGCAGAATGCAAATAAGTTTACATATAAAATTTGAAGGGAGTGGTCATATACTGCATGAGGAAAGCTGTTCCCCTCACATTATTAAATATATCCCTTATGGGGAATTTCTTAGAATAAAAAGAATGTGTAATGATAAAAAAGAGTGTGAGAAGGAAGTAGAAAAAACAGCACACATGTTTGTAACTAGAGGATACAAGGAAACAGTGGTGGAAGAAAATAAAAGGAGGGTAGTACAACAAAATTATACTAAAAGCAAGTATAGCATACAAGGCAGAGTGCAACAGATTAAACATAAATTATGTTATGTGACCAAATATACAGTGTTCACAGAAGTTTTAACAAATTTGGTAAAATATCATTGGAGTATTTTAGAAAAAAAATAAATTCCTTAATATAAGAGCAAATGAGCATCCCATGTTTTCTTATTCAAAAGGTAGAGGTATAAGAGATTTCTTGGTGCATGGCAAGTTTCAGCTGCCTGTAAGTCATAGGAGTTTGGGGGTAGGTGCAACAGGTACTTTCCCTTGTGGAAAGTGCAGTTGTTGCCAGTATGTAGTAAAACGTTTTGACAAAATTAATGAAAAGTATTTTACATGTAATGGGAGATTTTCCTGTGACAGTACTGGAATAGTTTATGGTTTGAAATGTCCCTGTGGTAAGGTATACATAGGGGAAAGTAAAAGAAGCCTCAAACAAAGGTTGAAGGAACATGTTAGGGATGTTAAGAAGGGCAAAGAAGAAAGTCCTGTTGCATCACATTTTAAAGAATGTCACGATGGAAATGTACAAGGCTTACAAGCTACAATTTTGGGGCAAGTACAACAAATGTATGACTTGATATTAAAAGACAACTTTGGAAGTTAGAATGTACTTTAATTCTGAAGTTTAACACCTTAATTGTGTATGAAATGAATCAAGAATGTCACTGGAAATGTTTTCTTTAATTAATTTAAGTCTATGATTGGTTAATAGTCTGTAATCATGTTATTTAAAGATAGAATATGTAAAGTAGGGATATACTCTGTAAAGGATGAAGAGCCGAAGTGCTAGTGGAGTCTGCATTTTACGCTTTGTATTTGCTGCTAACCAGATTTTATTGGATCCAGTGTGTGCTTATTTTGCCTGTTTTGTGGGAATACATTGTGGATCTACTACTGGACTGGACTATAATTTTAATAAAATATAAAGTTAATCACTGGCTTCTTTTATTGTGTGGTGGTGAGCTCTTCTGTTTCTAGTTCATGGTGAAGTAGGTCTGTGAATAATGTTTGTGCCACCTCACCTGTAAGTGTGTGTATGTGTGTGTGTGTGTGTGTGTGTGTGTGTGTGTGTGTGTGTGTGTGTGTGTGTGTGTGTGTGTGTGTGTGTGTGTGTGTGTGTGTGTGTGTGTACTGGACTGGACTATAATTTTAATAAAATATAAAGGTAATCACTGGCTTCTTTTCTTGTGTGGTGGTGAGGTGTTCTGTTTCCAGTTTGTGGTGAAGTAGGTCTGTGTAATATGTTTGTGCCACCTCACCTGTAAGTGTGTGTGTGTGTGTGTGTGTGTGTGTGTGTGTGTGTGTGTGTGTGTGTGTGTGTGTGTGTGTGTGTGTGTGTGTGTGTGTGTGCGTAGAAGTAAACCATAATGTACAGGTGCTAGTGAGGCACAGGCAGGGTTGTCAGGGGCTGAATCTGTGCCATTGGTTGCCATCCCACTTTTATACACCCATCCCCTCAAACAGACACAATGCCCACACATACCCCATCACCAGTGGCCATAGACGAGGGACAGTTGGTGGGTGCTGTTATGGGACAGGAAAGTGTGGTGACTATGGCAAGTGTGTCTCTGCACAGCAACCATAGCCAGATGACTGACGAGGCCCCACACAAGCAGATGTACAGGGGTGCTTGTAGGAGGGCTGCTGGCCATCATGACCCTGGCAGAAGTGCCACAGCAGGTGTCATCAGACGCATGTTTTGGGCCATGATGGAGACACAGGCATGTATGGAACATTGCACCAGAGATAGTCTGAGGCTCCAGATGGTTACCCTTCCTGCTGTATGTGACTACATCCGTGATCATTCAGATGTCCACCGTTATTTTGCAGATGTCATGCATAGACGGTTGGGTCAGATGGTGGGAATCCTCAACCCTATGGTGTCTGTCATATAGCATGTGGTGGGCGTAGGGCGTTGTCCCTGTTGACACTGGCCAGCAACACCAACAGGTGGAGGTCTACGTGGAAGTGCAACATATCACGGCCGCTCCCATGGTATCAGTACCAGCACCAGAACTGCAGGGAGGGTGCTGTCCACACCACAATGCAGCAGGCCATGTGCACGTGGTTCTGGCCATTCACAACAGGGACCCAGATCCAACAGACAATTGTCTTCATCAGGTCAGAGTACCATATCTTGGCTTCTGCCTGCTAGTTCCAGTGCAACCCCTGGCAGGCGCAGTTCCCGTGTCTATGGCTGGACACAATGAACTCCACACCCTGCCATTTATGGTCTTCATCTGTCCAGCATACTCCTGTATACGCCAGCCACATGTCAGAACTGTGTGCATACATACACACACACATACATCACCAATACAGCTAGGGCACCTCCATACCTACACACACAACATCTGCAAAGGCCATTTAATAAAGACCCCCCTAACCCACACACATGATGTCAACCAAATGGCTCAGCCTATGTTTCTGGCAAACCCACAGCACACTCTGTGCATATGATGATACCTGTGCCACATCCCTGTCATCCATACCATCAATGCAGGGACATACTAATATGGCAGCAATGCACAGGGTGAATGTAATAAAATTTAGCAATGTACTGCTGCTTAATGTGTTGTCAGCTGGAATGTTTAATGCTTACATGTCAGGATATGTAGCTGTCCAGTCATGATGCATTGTAGTTGTTATTAACATTGACTGACTGTGGTCTCCATAATGTATTCTGTTTGTGTTCTAGGTGTCTGTGTGTCAAGAGAATGTTGGTAAGCTGTCCTTTCCTACAAGGGGTGTTGCACTGTGGTAGCACATAGACTATGTCATATTCTGGGTACAGCTGAACACAAGTAACAGGTCTGTATAACAGTTACTGCATGTGCCACATGGCTGATAGGCCTGAGGGGTGTATACAGGTGAGTGCATGGTGGCTAATGTAAGCAACTCTTCTACAGTGGACAATGGTAAGTGTACTGGGTGGCACACATCAATTGTTTTGTGAATATCATATACACAGAGGCCTTTGTGTTGATGCAATGGATGTATTTCATTTTGCAGATAACTAATTTTGGCCTATATAATTCCACCAAGACAAATTGCCAAAACATCACATCAGTAAATAATCAATCTGCCAGATTTAATCTCATTGAAAATGGTACTGGCAGGGTATATGTCCTATTCCCCGATGTAGTGCAATCCTGGAGTTGATAAACATAGGTGTGCTGGTGTGGGGGGCACAGCCCCTCACTTTGGAGAGTGTGGGGTGGCATAGAACCACACATAGTGTGATTAACAACTACTTAACCTCTTAACATAAACTGTACAGTATAACCACACACTAAGTGGGGGAATACGCACAACAATAACCCCAATGTGGGTGGCTGTGCCCACAACAACCACACCCAACCATATATACCAACCCCAGTATCGCTGTACAGCTGTACAGTGGGGAATAGGCCATTTACACGTTCACTACTAGTTTTTATGGAGTGAATTTACACAAGATGATTGCTTTGAAATGTTACATTTTGCCAATTAGTTCTTGGACAAATGATCTCCTGGGAAATACATTTTCTGCAAACTGAAGTAGATCCCTTCACATACACACACACTTACTTGGCAACACTGGGAGTAGAACCCCTACCAAGGTACTTTTTGCTACTAATGTGTTTCACCTTAATTGCACACACCACAGAGATTGTAGGTTGAGGTGTGTCCTGAGCTTCCTGTAAAGTGAACATCACCAAGCATTGTACAGTATGGTAATGGGGGATGTACTGGGTGTTAATGGACAATACATAGTATAACATACTGTCATATACACATTGACTAACACATACAGTCATAGACACATTTGACAGACCTGGGCTTAGCAGTGCTGACTACCTTATCAGTGATTCCATACTGTTACAGAGTTTTTTGCACACAGCACATGCATCAATGGGCTGCATAGTGTCATCAGCTACCTGTATGGATGATGGTGACAGTGGTCTTCATACAGTGGACCTTGGGACATGTACTGGGGGTACCATGGCATAAAAACAGTATACCCATCACCCCCAGCCCATATTGGATATTGTACTCACTGCAAACCATGATAATGCTCTGACATACCCACAACCACACATTTACCAGGACTGCAATACAAACCTTGTGTATCTAATTATTGCTACTACAGGGATATGCATTTATTGCACATGACATAGGGAGAGTAGGGTGAGGGTTTTGTCATGGCTATCCTAATGTCAGCAACATCACCATCCCTTATAATGTATGGCAATGTTTAGTGTATTTGGAGAATGTGGCTCAGAATGCTGTCTCCTACAATTATGCACACTCACACACAATTGCACACACACACACACACACACACACACACACACACACACACACACACACACACACACACACACACACACACACACACACACACACACACACACACACACACACACACACACACACACACACACACTTACATTTGCCAGGACTCAGAGAGAGTAACCCACACCTATCTACCCATTTGTAGAACAGTGTTATGCTGGTACTGCAAGCTCCAGGTAGCCCATACGTTGAAGAGTGTCACAAGATACATTTAATGTGAATTGCAGCAGCATCCCCTTCTAGGTATAGCAATGGGGGGTGTAGTGGGGGAGAATGCCCTCAGAGTATTTTCAACTACAGGTATACAAACATACAAACACTGTTATACTCAGTGATGCACACCGATGCATTTGTCATTACTGAGGTCCATAGGTGTAGGTGATCCTAGGTGTGTACCAGGCTAATGTGCATGAAGAGATGAGAACAGTAGGGCATGGGAGTACACTGGTATCATGCCACCTGACATTTGTCAGCAGGCCATCTATCAAGTAATGCAACTTGAATGATCCCCAGGGTGACAGTTACATTCAACGCCCACTTATCTGTTTTTCTCTTGAAGAGGGCCATTGAGGTGCTCCAACTGACATGTATGCAACATATATTGCATAACATGGCCAGGGTCTGGATTAGGGACCTGTTCCCAAATATGTTCTGTTGACTGTGGTAGTCTGGTTGAGGTATTCATGGCATGTGGTGCATACAGAGTAAGGTTTCCTAGATGTGGCATTCATAACACAGCTGGACAGATATGTCAGTGTCAGTCAATCAGAGATTTCCTGTAAGCAGCCAAGATGAATACCTGATATCTGCACATCTATACGGAGGACAGACAGAAAGTAGATAGCCAACAGGTTATGCATTAGGATGAATGTTTTAAAAGATAGATATCTGAAACTGATAAGTATGCCATTACTACATGACAGCAGTCCTCAATGACAGTTTCTAAAAACATAGTAGTCTACAGTTAATATCAACATATCAGATCAATATCCAATAGGAGATACATAAAAACATACAGCTCAAACACCAAGAACATGATAGACTGTACTCAGAGCCCAGCTTTGCATGCAGGGATGTATGGTTCCAGTACTACAATCTGCAATCAACTCTTACTTTGAAAGGCACTGTTAAAAGAAGTAATGTAATGATAGAATACATGCAAGTGTGACTGCATATAACCAGAGATACTACCCAAGTATGAAACACATGCAAAGAGAAAATATTGTGGTACTACCCATGTATACTCAGCTGCCCCATACAGTATACTCACACCCCTTGCTACTGTAATGACAGCACATAGAAGCATGTTATATACGTGGAAATTAATACACTTACTAAAGATATTATTAACCTGCTATTTGATCAGACTGGAATGTGATCACTGGTTGCCAGGGCTGGGCTATGCTTAGCAGGTTTAAGCATTGCTTAAATGTAATTGCTAAGAAGATTTGTGCACTGGTAAGTGAAGCCTATACAGCGTAAGCACATATTCGTTTAACCATATGTTACCACCACTTACTGTCATGCAAACTCATGCAAACCCACTTAAAGCTGCTTTAGGGTACCTTAATCACCCTGTCTTCATCAGTCCTTGTTCTGGCCAGCAACAAAATAAATAGCCCATGCAGGTCTTGAACCCAAGACCCTGTACACTGTAGTTACAGCACTTAACTACTAAGCCATCTGAGCTGCACAAATGCTGTTTACTTTTTCAAATATATCATTCAGTACATGTACTGAATAGCAGTGAACCACTGCTTTGACTGCTACAATTGTTTACTACTTGTAAGTGAAAACAGTGTGGAATCAGTCATGTTTTTATATCTAAATATACACATATCAGATAAATATGGGGAGATGCATCTGAGAAGGAATATACAACACTCGTTTACACATAAAAAGTATATATATATATATATATATATATATATATATATATATATATATATATATATATATATATATACACACACACACACACACACACACACACACACACACACACACACACACACACACACACACACACACATGTATATATGTATAAATATATATATATATATATATATATATATATATATATGTATGTATGTATATATATATATATATATATATATATATATATAGATAGATATGGATTCACTTTATAAGCTCGAAATCCTGAAATATCGAATTTCAGCATCTAGAGCCTATAAAGTAGAAAGCCAAAACCCGTGAAAGACCAGAAGCACGAAATTCAAAATCTTGCATGT
This sequence comes from Protopterus annectens, assembly GCF_019279795.1. Classification (NCBI taxonomy): domain Eukaryota; kingdom Metazoa; phylum Chordata; order Ceratodontiformes; family Protopteridae; genus Protopterus; species Protopterus annectens. The sequence continues at coordinate 594,333,248 of NC_056735.1, read as the reverse complement.
CAGAGATGTTGAATTAGTGGTTTTGGTGTTGTGCTGTGTGCATGGATTCAGGTAAGTGTTTTTGTTCAAGGGTTTTGGGCAGGGGCTGTGGTTTGTGTTAGTGTGTTTTGTTACAGTGATGTGTGTGTGCGAGGGGAATGTTGCTTGTGTGGTGGTGTTTTGTGTGTTTGTCTGTGTGTCTGTGTGTATGTAGTGCAATTTTGGAGTGAATATTTAAGTAGGATGGCTGTGGGGGCACAGCATCCCACATGGGAATGCAGGGGGGCTTTCCCTCTGCAAATAGTTAGGGTAGGTGTGTGTGTGTTTGTTTAGTGGTGTGCGTGAGTATTGTGTTGTTTTTTTGAAAGTGTCGGGAGGCATGTGTGTTTGTGTCTAATTGTGTTGTGCACTGTGTGCTGTGTATGATCGCAGTTTTGTGGTTTCGCAGTTTTGGGTGTCATGTTTGTCTGGTTTCGGTGATATGGAATTTCAACTTCATGGTCTCGAGATACTGAAATTTGATATTTCAGTATTTTGAGATTATGAAGTGAATCCATATATAAATATTTATATATATATATATATATATATATATAGATATATATATATATATATATATATATATATATATATATATATATATATATATATATATATATATATATATATATATATATATATATATATATATATATATGTATTCACAGGATCATATTGTGTAGCATGGCACATACCCTACCGTGTGACTGTATGTGCTATCCGTTGCTTCTTTGCCAAGGGCTGGGCATACTGGGCATGCCTCCTTTTGCATACATGGGCAGGCCAGGTAGTACCTCCTCCAAAACACTGTGTGCCTGTGATGGCCTTGGCAATGGTGGGAGGCTGTGTGGCCTTGCCCGGTGCTGTTCCTGATGCAGCTGTTTCCACATGATCATATTGTGTAGCATGGCACATACAATGAGCATTTGTGTACATGTAGCTGGAGAGTACTGCAAGGCTCCACCAGATATGTCCAAGCAGTGGAACCGTGACTTGAACATCCCAAACACATGCTCTATAATGATTCTGGTTTGTGTGTGTGCATCATTGTGGAGTTCTTGTTCAGGTGTGTGCGCATTTCTGAGGGGTGTCATCCATCAGCCATAGCTCTAGTGCGTAGCCAGCATCCCCCACTCTGAGATCATATGGGATGTCCCCACTGGCAAATGATTGGTACGGCTGTGTCATATACTAGATGTGGAGTCATGATAGCTTTCAAAGCTGCTGGCACACACATTCAAGATAATGCCCTGGGCATCTCCCATGACATGCCATTGACGGAGTTGAAGCCCTTACGCTTTTTGTAGACCCAACCCCACTTGCTGGGTGATGCTTTGATGTGTTTCTGTGTACAATCTATAGCACCCACTACTTCAGGTTATTCTGTTATCTGGTGGAAGAGATGCATATTGCTGGTCAATGCCTTACAGGTGTTGAGGAAATATATGTGCTCACTGGTATGTGCTGACATGGCATCCAGGAACTAATGGAGTACCCTGGATGCTGATGACTGTGAGATTCCCAAGATATCTCCAGTTGCCCTTTGGAAGGTACCTGTGGCTAATATTCTTAAGCCTACACATACCTTGGTATCCACTGGGATGGGATCCCCTCTGTTGGTTCTGTGTGTGAGGCGGAGTACGCACAGCTCAACAATTTGCTGTAGAATGTCCCTCTCCACCCTATAGTGCTCCACTATCTCCAACTCATGTAGCCCCTTGTAAGTTACCCTGGGTCTGTACAGTCTTCTCCTCATCCTCACTGTGGGATGGTTGTCAGCATTCACATCCTCACCACCCTCAGCCTCCTGCACATATTGATGCATGAGAGCGACAGCAGCTCGTAACATTTTGTTAGTTTTGTCAGGTAAAATTTCCCAGTCTGTGTACACTGGTGGTGCATGGTTTGTGTGAAAACCAGACTAAAAGGTGTTTGCATAGTTTATAGTAGTGTGCTGGGCTGCTGCCTGTGTAATTGGCTGATTCTGATGCATTTCACCTGCTAGCTATGCTAGCTTTCCTTGATTGCCTTCCTACTGCTGTAGTCTCTTCCCATTGCCTTCCCGTTTAAGCCCCAAAGTGCGCTGTGCATACCCAGTGCTCAGATGTGAACAGTGCTGCTAATTAAAACCTGGTGCATGGTGCGCACATCTGTTTAAGCAGGGAAAATAGTGCTCAACAATGTGAGACACACCCCCTCCCTTAGCTTTGTTTAGCTAAGGGCAAACATGGGCCACAGAGCTCCGATAAGCTTACAGCATGCATGACACACCTCCTTATGAGGTCATCCACCTCTTATACGTATACAATGGTGATGCTGCAACTACACAGTTGGGTGCAAGCTAACACTGAGAGGAGATCTGTGATTCAGTATCAGTCTCCTCATTTACATAAAAGAGAATGCTAATTCATAGTTAGCACGCTCACACTGAGCCTTCCCCCTTAGCAAACATTATTCCCTGGTATTGTTGTCTTATCCATGCCATTGACTATTTTGGCAAAATGCTGATTTGGATTTAAAAGCTTATTTCCCATTTTTTCTTATTTTCGTGGTGATCCCATTTGTGCACCGCTGCCCTACTCTTAAACGGCCAAGATCGGCCAAAAAAAATAAACTTGTTTTTTATAAAATGCCAAGTATTTTTCATGCCAATGGCCATATATTTAGCCATTGGCATGCCTACTACATTGCATACATGCTTTCTTTTGACCTGTCTTGTTTCCATTTGTAATTTGCAGAAATGTATTCGGTTAGTAACCGAATACATTTCTGCAGGTTACACTATTCCTGCCCAGATACCTACCTGCTTCCTGGATCGCTAATTCACCTCATTTGTATGGGATTCTCCAGCAAATGAGGTAATTAGCTTATAGCAGTGGTGTCGTGCACGTCCTGGGATCTTGATCCTGGATCTCTCATTGGCCATATTGCGTGCATCAGCTCTTGCACTATTCCTGCACTCTGTGCAGAGCTTGCTGAATCTGGGGGCTGATAAAAATTCAAAGGAAGATATTCCAGGATGGCTATTTGTCAATGCTGCTCTTTTGTCTTGCCCTTAACCCACTAAACTGTCTTTTAGCACATTAGGTCATGGTTTCAATTTGGCTCCCAGAAAACAACAAAGTTTAAACACTTCACATCTTTTTTTTTTGTTTTTTTTTTGTTTTATAGTGGATGATTTAAAACTGTATAGTTCATTAGAGGATGAGCTGAAAGAACAAATGCAAGTGGTAAGATAATGTAAGAATGTCATCTGGTTTTCATAAATGTGCAAAAGCAACATTTAAAGCAGGAAAGCTGCCGCATCAAGAAAATATCAGTCTTTAACTGGAATGTGGTGTAAAGGACCTTGAGCAGATTGGACTCTATAAATATTTCTGAACTGATGAAATATTGACAATAAAACATGAACAAACACAAACAAAACTCACTAAGGAATATTTTCTAAGACCAAAATTAATACTGAAAACAGTCCTGACATCTAGAAACAAAGACTAAGTTATAAACCAATTTGCTCTTCTTGTTCTAAATTACAGTTTTAGGGTGATTAACTGGCTCCAAAAAGTATTGGATCAGTTGGACAGGAAAACAAGTAAAACGCTTTACACTTATCAAATTATATATAAAATCAAGCTATACTAACATATATTTGTTCTGAAGGAGGTATGGGGATTCTAGAAACTGATTACATTTCTAGATCTGCAATCATAAGACTGCATACATTTCTACTGATTTCACCAGATAAGTTTTAAAACATGAGGAGAACACATTTAAAATTACTTCCCTGCTTAGATTAGCAGAAGCATAGCGGGAATGGAAATCAAACCAGAAGCAGACAGAGATCAGGCAGCAACTGAATATGCCAAAAGAATGAACAAAAATAATATAAGGAGAAGGATCAGATAAAAAAGCATGAAAATTTGGAAAAGGCATAAATAAAGTTGCAGGTACAGAAAACTGCTGCAACAATGTCATGTCAATTAGGATTTGACACAGGAATGGTTAAAGAGAGGTGAATTTAAACCAAAAGATGAAAGGTTAAATATGACGGCCCAGGAGAGTGGACTACGCACATATTGGCTAACAGAGTCCATTGAACATGTGGAAGAACCAGACAAATGCAAGTTCTGTAAAAGTAAAACAGAACTGGAAACAAGTGTACATATTTTTGCTGGGAGTCATACTGTAATTGTAGAGGGTCAGTATACTGAAAGGCATAAAAATGTGTTAAGACTGTTGCATTGGGGATTGTGCAAACATTACAGTACTGAAATAACCAAGAAGCCTTGAAGACATAAGCCATAAAATATTATAGAAATTATAGAGAATGAAGATGTTTATATCACATGGGATCACCCATTACCAGTAGTTAAAAAACAGATGTGAGAAAACCAAACATAGTAGTACATGAAAAAGACAAATGAAGCATTGATCATTGAAATTGCTACACCCAGTGATTAATGTGTCATACATGCAGACAGACATAATCATAAAATACAAGGACTTGCAGGCAGAAATAAGAGCAATGTGTAAGGATACTCAGATAGTTCCAAAAGTAGTAGGAGCAATGGGTCTCATAAAAAATATTTATAGTCATATTTAGATATGCTACTGATACATGGAAATCATATGAATTGCAGAAGGAGTTCATCCTGAGCACACTGCAGGTGCTGCAAAGAGTATTTTTGGCTAATATCAAGGATCAAAACAATACTAATTTCATGAACTTTAATCATACTTTGACTTAGGAATGGAGTACATTCCATGATGATATTAGTCACTCAAAAGACTTGAAGAAATTAAACCAAAATAATTTTCTACTAGATATGACTGACAGACTAAAATGATAGAATCCATAATGCTGATAATTTAAATGTCAGTACGTCAAAATGCATGCATTGCTGGTAATTTTTCAGTGCATAAAAACACAAGGAAAAATACAAAAAAACAAACTATTAAACATGAGCAGTCCTCCCTGCAACCCCAGCCCTTACTAATTTTATATACTAACTTTCATTGCATGCTCTCACACACCTATTGACCATTTATATAGTGAACCAAACTGTGTAAACAAAAAACTGATGTTGACTTGAAGTAAACTTGACCATATTAGATGGTCCTATATATATATATATATATATATATATATATATATATATATATATATATGTGTGTGTGTGTGTGTGTGTGTGTGTGTGTGTGTGTGTGTGTGTGTGGGTGTGTGGAGAGTGCTGTAACCTCATATCAAGAGATTCCCTGATTTGACTCTCAGCTAGGACATCTGTGGGGAGTGTGCATGTCCACACTTGTGTTCTTCTGGGGTTTTCTCCATGTGCTCTTGTTTCCTTCCACATTCCAAAGAAGTGAAACAGATGGATTGGACACTCTGTATTGGTCATAAATGTGAGAGTGTGTGTAGTAATGAAGAACAACCATGGTAGTGCTAGCCATCTGGTGATGAAAATATTTGCTCTAGATGATTGTCATTGAAGTGACACCCCAACCCCCACGTGCAGGAATGGGTAAAAGGGGTTGTTAGTGGTTGGATATGCACACATGCATATGCTGTATATATGTGTATATATATATATATATATATATATATATATATATATATATATATATATATATATATATATATATATATATATATATATATATATATATATATATATATATATATAGCTCCCACTGTAGTTCATTGTAGAAGTAATAGACTGCAGTTTTCCATTATACCACAAGGTGGAGGTCCTTTTCAGGAATAAAAAAAAAAAAAACTATTTAAAAAGTGAAATAGAGGGGATTGGAACACTGGCTGAAGGAGAGAAGACTGAAAGACTAGCTGAAAGGAAAAGAGCCTTGCAGCATGACTGGATTTTTTTTCCAGTAATACCACACCTGCATATGAGTCAGCAAGAAAAGTAGTTCCCTCGGGCCTAGTGCAGAGATGCCATAGATGACTACCAGAGTTCTGGCGAGTGATTTTCCATTTTTCTCGTCGGAGGAACTGTGGTGCCTGGACACTGGGATATTCTCAACAGAGTGGTGAGAGGTTTTTGGCTGTCATTTTTATACTTTTATAAAATTGTGGAACCCCCTGCAACGCTTTGTTGATTACAAATAGCTGAGATCCATATGAGCTCCAGTCTTGGGCCCCGTCATTCCAGCAGTAGGAATGTAAGTAGTCACTGGCCAGTGAACAGGGTACAATAGAGTTTCTCATAGTTGGTCTGTTTAGATTGCTCTAGGGGATAGAGGGTGTTAGTACTGTTGCCCTAAAGACTCTTTATTGCTAAATGGCGTGCATTTTTTTCATATTGTTGTGTTTGCATTATAAATCTTTGTTGTTTCAGTGAGCATTTGCTTGTGTTAGTACTGCTGCCTTCAAGAATCTTTACTGCTTAATGACATTGCATCTTTTTCATATCTGTACTGTGGTATTATAACCCTTTTTTCCCCTCAATGACACTGCTTTTTTTCCATGTTTGTATTGCTGCATTATAAAAACGTTACTGATCATTGATATTGCCTTCATGTGCATGTTTGAATGTTAAGATCTTTTCTGTTGAGTTCTGAGGAAGGGGGGTAAATGTATGGTTTCATTACATGCATATCTCACTCTGCCTTACTGCTAACTGGTGCACTGTTGAAATAATTTGTTTGTTGTTGTACTATTGCCCTTTAAAACTAAAGTGTCACCTAAAATAAAATATGTTATCAGTTGCCACCTTGGTGGTGTTGGGCCTAAAGAAGGGGTGTCACCAGAGTCAGGTAGGAAGGAACCCATACCTACTTCAGCTACACCTGCAGGTGTGCTACATTTGGGGGCTCATCTGGGATTGCCTGTACTGCCTTGAACTCCACCCTATTCCTCTGTACATGTGGAAAGCAGCTCCAGCAGCAAGATGAACCCAGAAGTAGCTGCTAAATGGTGCAAACAGCACAATGTTCAGTCAGAGCACTGCTCAGTTCTAGTGTTGTCAGGGGTCACATGGACTGATATGCAAATACATCAAGTCACAGGATCCTTTAGTATATGAGCATATACCTTCGAGCATACAAATTTCAGGTGAGAGTGCAGTCTGTGTGGTAATCCATGAGATGGGCACTAACCCAGCAACCAAGGAAATACCTGTGGAAGTTATCCAAGTAGGTCAGAACCTTACACCAGAAGCTGCAGCTTCACTGCCCATAAATACTATAGGGCCTGACGTTTTGAATGCTTTGGAAATCTTGTAGAAAAATACTTACAGCCTACACAGCCATTCACTGTGTTTGGCTACCGCAAATTGCATTTCTTTTCTGGCAAACAACCCACACCTCAGGGAGAGGAAGATTTTGAATCTTGGATGGATCAGGCTTCACAAGCCCTGGAGGAGCGGGATATCACAGAATTTCAGAAGAAGCAGCAGATAGCTGAAAGTCTAATGGGATTAGCAGCGTATACCATACACAACCTAAGGATGGGTAAGCAAGATTGCACAGCCAAGGACTATTTAGAAGTACTGCAGGATGTTTTTGGAAGAATCGAGAGGGCTATGGACCTACTGTATCAGTTTGAACATAAATATCAAGAGGTTGGTTAGAAACTATCTGATTACATTAAGTAAGTAGATAAAATGCTCCACCAGATCATCCTAAAGAAAGGGGTGGATCCTAAAGTAGCTGACCAAGTACGGATCAGACAAATTTTACAAGGAGCTCAAGCTATGGACCCCATTATGTGAAAACTGAGGATGAGAAATAGGGAGGAGACTCTAACTTATTCTCAGTTGGTTAAAGAAGTGAGGGAAGAGGAAGCCATGTTTGAAGCAAAATCTCAAGGTTCAACAATTAAAGCAGTGAGTGAACACAAGCAGGAGCCTATAGCCATGCTTACTACTCAAACAGGAGTCATGGCCCAGGGTGTCCGTGATGTAGAGGTGTCACAGTTGCAGGTGCAGGTGTCTTCCCTAACTGATGCCATAGCTCAGGTCACCAAGACAGTTGCAGAATTATAAAAAGCCATGGTAACTTTAGCTGAAGGGAGGAAAACAGCAGCTAGAACCTCAACGAAAGGACTCAGGGAGGAAACGAATTATCCAATGTTCAGAGTTCCTACTGGATTTTGTTTTCATTGTGTGGATGCATGGCATATAAAGTGACAGTGTCCTAATGCAGAGAACTTGAAAAGAGTGAACAAACTATTATTGGCTAGCGCAATACAGGGAAACTTCATCTCAGTGAAGGGGCCAGCTGAATGCCCAGTTACAAAGAGTTCCATAAAATATAACATCGAGAGACAACATTCTGGATATCCTTTCCACACTAACCCTTGTAATAGGGGAGTGAGACTACCTACTATGCACACTTCAAGCTCATCTGAGGTGAACAATCAAATTGAAAAGCCATCTCAGCAAAAATCTCAGCATCTGAGACCACAAAGCATTACTAAGAAATAATCTTATCCGTGGAATGGCGAGCTTGCCTGGTTGTACCTCAACCTCATGCTGACTGTCATGCAACTGAACAAAACCAGAAACAGAAACTACCTGATGGGCTATTGGGACCGGCCCCTGTCATGTCAGTAAAAATAGAAGGGGTGTATAGTAAAGAACTGTTGGATACTGGTGCACAAATCACCATTCTGTACAGAGACTTCTACCAAAAATACTTAAAGCATCTGCCACTTGAAAAGTTAGAAGATTTGGAGATCTGGGGGTTAAGTGACATGAAGTTTCCTTAGGATGGGTATGTCTCACTCAAGTTAGAACGTTTTGCTTCAGTTGTTGGGTCAACAGAAGTCTTTGAAACTCTCACTGTTGTGTGCCCCAGGCCAAAAAGAAAGGATTCTGCATCTATTTTAGAAGGGACAAATACTGACCTCATCAGAAGACTACTGACACCTCAATTGACCCAGGAACACCCAACATTACATCCTCTCATGACATCAGATTGTTGTGCCCTTCAAAGGGAGAAGGATAGTAAGAAGGATGAAACTGGTCATGTGTGGACCCTGTCTGGGAAAGAGCATATAATTCATCCTGGTCAGATCACCTGCTTGAAAGCCAAAGTGAGGATGTGTGAACAAACAGTTTCCTCTCATCTCATGATGGAAATGGATCCAGAAAATGACTCGTCACAGGGGGTGGAACTAGATCCAGAAGTGTGGCCTGTGGACAAGTTAAAGCATCCTTATGACACTTTGCCTGTGAGGTTGAAGAATAAAGGAAGTACTCCCATTGTCCTGTGTTCATAAGTGAGTTTGGGAAATGTTTATGCTGCCACTCCCTTACCTGCTTCTGTATTGACAAGCAACAAGAGCAGGGCCAACGAGTTAAAGCTGGAAGATATTGATATAGGAGGTGGGCTCTTGCCTCCTGAGTGGGTAACCAGAGCTAAAAAGCTACTAATAAAGAAGAAAAATTGTTTTTCTACCAGTGAACTGGACATGGGCTGTGCAAAGAGTGCAGAATACCAAATAAGACTAAAAGAGGACCGGCCTTTCATGGAACATTCCAGAAGAGTAGCTCCAGGAGACCTGGAGGACTTAAGAAAACATTTGGAAGAACTTAAAGCCACAGGGATAATTCAAGAGTCAAGAAGTCCACATGCATCTCCCATTGTTGTTGTCAGGAAAAAAAATGGGTCAATTTGCATGTGTGTTGACTATCGTGCTCTGAATCAGTGAACCATTCCAGACCAGTACACAACTCCTCGGATTGAAGATGCTCTAAATTGCCTGGTGGGCAGTAAGTGGTTCAGTGTGCTAGACTTAAGGAGTGGATACTATCAAATCCCTATGCACCCAGAAGATAAAGAGAAGACTGACTTCATCACCCCTTGGGATTTTTTAGTTTGATCGCCTACCTCAAGGTTTATCAAATGCACCGGCAACTTTCCAGAGAATTATGGAAAGAACAGTTGGAGACATACATCTCCTGGAAGTCTTAGTCTCCCTGGATAACCTCTTTGTTCTTGGGATGACCCAAGAGGAGCACAAAGAAAGACTGATAAAAGTATTGGACAGGATTGAGAAGGAAGGCCTGAAGTTGTCACTGGACAAATGCAAGTTTTTCCAACCTTCAGTAACCTATGTGGGACATTTAGTGTCTGCAAATGGGATATCCACAGATCCCAGTAAAGCTGAAGCTGTGACATCTTGGCCCAGACCCAAAACTATCACAGAGCTGTGATCCTTCCTGGGGTTCTGCAGTTACTATAGAAGGTTTGTGGAAGGATTTTCAAAGATAGCAAGACCCTTCAACCATTTTCTCTGAAATGATGACAAAGCAGATGAAACAGATGAAGATATCCTGGTGAAAAAGCCCAAGGGACCGAGAGACTCTAAAGAACTCATCAAGAGTTGCTGGACTCCTGAGTGCAAAGAGTAATTTGAACAGCTTAAATATTGCCTCACACATGCCCCTGTACTGATCACACATGCCCCTGTGCTGGCATATGCTGACCCAACAAAGCCATACTCTTTACATGTAGATGCAAGCAGGGATGGCTTAGGGGGAGTCCTTTACCAGGAGTATGATAAGCTGAGACCTGTGGATTTTATCAGTCAGAATTTATCCCCACAGAAAGAAACTATCCTGTGCCCAAGCTGGAATTCCTTGCCTTAAAGTGGGCGGTAGTGGACAAGCTGCATGACTATCTCTATGGGGCTGAATTTGAAGTGCAGACTGACAACAATCCTCTGACATACATCCAGACCACTGCAAAGCTAGATGCTACTGGCCACAGATGGATGACAGCTCTATGCAACTATAATTTCAGTTTAAAATATCGCCCAGGACACGAAAATGGAGATACTGATGGTCTGTCCAGAAGACCTCATGGAGATTTACACCTCAACGATGAATGGGTGGAAATTCCAGCACCAGGGGTGAGAGTTATGTGTCAGATTACAACCTACTATCAACACACTGAATGTTGGGCCCAGAAGTTGGGTCTGTCTGTAGCAAGCATAACCCAAGCTTACTGTAATCTGGTCACTTTGCAGGCTTCATCGCTACCACCTTTGAGTAACAGTGACCTTGGGAGAGATCAAAGAGAAGACTTTTGGGTCAGCTGGTGGTAGCTGCTTTAGAAAAGAAACAAACTGATATGCTTCACACAGACATTCATCCTCTGGCCAGACTTTTAGCCAAAGAATGGTACAGACTCCAGATACAGAATGGACTAGTATATAGGAGATCTCCTAGTGCACTCAGCAGTGAAAATTGGCAACTGTTGCTTCCTCAGAAGTATAGAGAAGTAGTACTCCGGTCATTGCATGATAAATATGGTCATCTCGGTTATGACAGAACTATGGGTTTGGTACTAGACAGGTTCTACTGGCCATGTATGAAGCAAGATGTTGAGGATTATTGTCGTACATGTCTTTGTTCCATTAGACAGCTCCTACTGGCCATACATGAAGGAAGATGCTGAAGATTATTGTTATACATGTCTTCATTGCATTCAGAGAAAGACTCTGCCAAATAGAGCTGCCTCATTGGGTCAAGTGGAAAGTAGTGGACCCATGGAACTGGTCTGTATAGATTTTGTATGCATTGAACTGGATGAAGGCAGAATCAGTAATGTGCTGGTGGTAACAGACCACTGTACCCGATATGCTCAAGCATTTCCCACTCACAATCAGAAAGCAATTATAATGGTGAAACTACTAGTTGAGAAGTTCTTTGTACATTATAGCCTGCCATAGAGGATACACTCTGACCAAGGATGTGATTTTGAGAGCAAGCTTGTCCATGAACTGCTCACGCTTTTGTGAGTTCAGAAAAGTCACACCACTCCTTATCATCCTCAAGGGGATCCGCAGCCGGAGTGTTTCAACAGAACTTTACTAGATATGTTGGGGACACTATCCACTGAGAAGAAGAGTCAATGGAGTAGCACTGCCTAATGTTTGGAAGAGAAGCTCGTCTTCCTGTTGACGTCACATTTACAGTCACAGCTGATGATACACCAGTGCGATCTCATGGCAGTTATGTGGAGAGACTCAAGAAGAACCTCAGACAGGCCTATGAGCTTGCTGAAAAATCAGCAGGAAAAAGACATCATCTAAACAAGGCTCACTATGACAAGAAAGTGAAGATGTATGATTTGCAACCAGGAGACAGAGTCCTTTTGAGGAATTTGGGTCTACAAGGAAAGCATAAACTAGCTGACTGCTGGGGGTATGAAATTTACCTAATTTGTTCTCAGCTACCTAATATCCCTGTCTACTAAGTTTGCCCTGAGGGGAAAGAAGGACCTATCAAAACCTGGCACCGCAACAACTTAATGCCTTTGGCAAAATCAGTGAGACTCATGAATCCAGAACCCAGAATGGCTCAGCAGAAGCCTAACTCAATACGATCCAGAAGACTAAGGCAGAGAGGAAATTTCCTGTCCAATGTTCAAGAGCCCATGCTTCCTCCTGCTGAAAGTGAGGAGGACAGTGACAATGACTGGGATTTCAGTGGGCTTTTTTATGAGGATGTTCAAGGCCACATGGGCTGTAATCTCAAACTGCGGAATTTGTTGTTTGTTCCTTGTCATTTGAACAACTGAACACACTAGACAGTGTGGTGTCTGTGCTTGCTGGCACTGCCTGATACTGATGCCCTGCTATGCAAACTTCAAAATAGTGCGTAACTGAGATTAGTCACAGCGAAAAGGGAAAAAGAAAGAAAGTGAAGTTATACAGAGAGATCTTAAAACAAAAAATGCCTAACTGAAGAACTGGGTGAATGTACTGTGCTGTGAAAACTTGCGAGCAAAGCAAATTCTAGTCTCCCGAACCAAAACTGTAGAGACTGATTTGGCCCTCTCAGAGACTTACATATGACAGTGTAGGACATAGTACACAGGAACCTGTGATGACAGCTCATCGGAGAGTCTGCGCCCATGACCCCTATGACTCCTGCTCCATTGGTGACACCCCAGTCCAAGTTAAGCATAATGCTAATCACCCCTGATGGCAGGTATGCAAAAATATTATTCAGCTGATGGTGCATTAGTGCTTGTAAATATTTTTCTCCTAATCTTCCTTTGACTTGGGGGACCCAAGATTTTCAAGTCAGGGGGAGAGTGTAGCTCCCACTGTATTTCATTGTAGAGGTAATACAGTGCAGTTTTCTATTATACCACAAGGTGAAGCTCCTTTTTAGGAATATAAAAGGCAAATTTGAAAGTGAAAGAGAGGGGACTGGAACACTAGCTGAAGGAGGAAAGACTGAAAGATTAGCTGAAGGGAAAAGGACTTTGCAGCATGACTGTATTTTTTTTCTTCTAGTGTTTTGGGACAGAGAAGTGAGGTAGCAGTTTGTGTCTGTCTCTTGCTGAAATCCTTGATGAAGTTATTTTGTGGATTCAGGAGAGAAGTCTGAAACCAGTAATTCAACACCTGCATATGAGTCAGCAAGAAAAGGAGTTTCCTTAGGCCTAGTGCAGAGATGCCATAGATGACTACCAGAGTTCTGGTGGGTGATTTTCCATTTTTCTTGTTGGAGGAACTACGGTGCCTGGTCGCTGGGATATTCTCGACGGAGTGGTGAGAGGCTTTTGGCTGTCATTTTTATACTTTTATAAAATTGTGGATCCCCCCAAATGCTTTGTGGATTATAAATAGCTGGGATCCATACGAGCTCCAATCTTGGGCCCCATCATTCCAGCAGTAGGACTGTAAGTAGTCACTGGCCAGTGAACAGGGTACAATAGAGTGTCTCATAGTTGGTCTGTTTAGATTGATCTAGGGGGGTAGAGGGTGTTAGTACCATTGCCCTAAAGACTCTTTATTGCTAAATGACATCGTATTTTCTCATATTTGTATTGTTGCATTATAAATCTTTATCGCTCAGTGACATTGCATTTTGCATGTGTTAGTACTGCTGCCTTCAAGAATCTTTACTGCTCAATGACATTGCATCTTTTTCATATCTGTACTGTTGTATTATAACCCTTTTTTTCCCTCAGTGACATTGCATTTTTTCCCGTGTTTGTATTGCTGCATTATAAAAGCGCTACTGCTCATTGATATTGCCTTTGTGTGCATGTTTGAATGTCAAGATATTTCTGTTGAGTTATGGGGAAGGTGATAAATGTATAGCTTCATTACATGCTTATCTCACTCTGCCTTACTGCTAACTCGTGCACTGTTGAAATAATTGGTTTGTTGTGTTACTGCCCTTTAAAACTAAAGTGTCACCTAGAATAAAATCTGTTATCACTTGCCACCTTGGGGTGTTGGGCCTAAAGAAGGGGTGTCACCAGAGTCAGGTAGGAAGGAACCCATATCTACTTCAGCTATAGCTGCAGGTGAGCTACACACACACACACACACACACACACACACACACACACACACACACATATATGTATATAGGCCCCCTTCAAAACATCTAAAACCCATAACATTGAATTTCATACCATCTAACAGTACAAATCACATGAAAATAACACCCCCTCCACATATAATGATATATAATGACACCAAACTGCCAAACACACTTTTTACTACATTTCTGCAGGGGGGGCTTGATACAGTGGGGTTACTAAATTAACTATTTTCCCATGGTAGTGTGATCTTGGAGTTGGTATATTTAAATTATTGGGGGGGTGTGCAATGTGGCTGTAGTAAAAAGTGTGTTTGGTAGTTTGGTGTCATTATATGTGGAGGGGGTGTTATTTTCTTGTGATTTGTATTGTTAGATGTTATGAAATTTGACGTTATGGGTTTTGGATGTTTCAAAGTAGACCCATATATATATATATATATATATATATATATATATATATATATATATATATATACATACACCAGTACATGTAATACAATGGAATTTAAACACATTCTTCATATGCTAAACTATCAGAGAAAATGAGTACCTGAACTGCCTATTGTGCTTTACCCTCTAAGGAAATTGTAGCATGGACATGAGGTAATGTCCAAAAACAGACTTTCAAAAGGGTCAGGTCAGTGTTAGTGTCTGCACCAGATATTGTCAATTTTAATGTCAGTAACTGATTCTGGTCAGTGCAGGTGCCAACAGTTATGGGTTGGAGCAGCTTTATTGTAACAGATTGGTGATAAACCAAAACTCTGTACCTTTGTGTTCTAGAACATTAATGAAGACTAAGAGGAGAAATTCTCAAACTGAAAAGGAATGTCTGGGAGGAGTATGAGCATATGTGTGTTTTTCATGTTACCTATGGGGGTTGCATAGTTTACATAGCTACAAACAAAGAAATTCCATTGATACCACTGATGAGCTTATATGACTTAAAAGTTTCATTCAAGATGTAACATACTACTGTTGATGAGAGTCAGACAAGTCACTGTAAAAGCAGTCCATGTTCTGAGAAAACAGCAGATAGTGGCTAATACCATATCCAGAAATTCACTGGATGAAATGGTCAGATCATATACCTAGGAAGACACGAGGGCATATGTGCTGGCCATAATGTCTAGCAAACTGGTGACTTTTCATAGGAAGAACATCTGCAGGGAAGCAAATAAGTAAGATGCAGACCTGCCTATCATAATTAGCAAGTATCATGATGCTTGATCAAGTAAATATACACAGACAATTAAGTCATTGTGCAAATACTTCATTAATGCAGGTTCTTTGTTAGAGCATTTGGTCTATTGTACTAAGACTGGATTGCAGTGGCAATTTTACAAAGGGCTGAAATTCAGAGTCAAGTCCACAAAGGATTTTAGTGGGTGACTCAGTAAGAACAGAGAGAATAAATGTCTATGGGGTGGCTGAATATCAATGTTGACATAACCAAGCTTGGGTATATATGACATTTATGCATGGAAGAAAGATCCCCTCAAAAAGGTAATTCTCTGATTGTGTTTTCAATGCCAAAGAGCTGTAGCTAAGAATTGCTGCATCGTTATATGCACATAACAGGAAATAAATACCTAATAACAATGGACTACTATTCAAGAGACATTGAGCTAGTCATCCTACTTACAATAACACTCAGTAAGTCATATTTCAGTTTAAGGCAATGTTCCCAGGGTAGGGAATTCCAATGAATCTTGTTACTTTTAAAGAAACGTTGTTCATGTATTTAGAGGTGCAACAGTTTGCAGCAGAGTATGGTTTTGTCCATAAAGCATCAAGTCCCAATTACCTGCATGGAAACAGTACTAATGGCAAACCAGGGAAAACTACTACGAGAATCCTTAAGCAACTTGATCGGTATTTAGTTGTAAGGTCCTACAGTACAGTTCTACACAGTGAAACTGGACTACATTTAGCACATTAATGATGAGTGCACGGATTTGAATAACTATCGTATTGCCTAACAGTAGTCCATACAACTCTATTAAAATGACCAGTATGCCAAATCTGCATAAAAATATTTATATGACAAAAGACATTCAGTTCTTTCCTTTCCTGAGTTCAAAGCAGCGTAGACTGTCCACTTTAAGTTAGAAGAAGAAATGAGTTGGGAGGTAACAGATGTAACTGCTGCCAAATTCACTCAGTTGAGATCTTATGCATTATGAACCAATGATGGAGGTGTACAAAGGAGAAACTGAGTTAATATCCAGCTTGCTCCTGAGAAGCGTGAACCGAGCAGACAGTTGCCACAAGCAGAACAATTGCCAAAAACAGGTGGATGCAAAGAGGTTACAGAGAGTCAGTTTCTTCAGATCCTGATGACTGGAATAGGTACAATGTATCTAACAGTGACACACAACCAGAAGCAAACACATTGACTGAAAGAGACATTACCTACTAGAGACACAATAGCCAATACTGACGTCATAAAAGACCATCTTCAAGGGCACAAACAATGAGCATTTCTTCACAAGAGTGCAAGGTAAGTCTTCCAGTGAGGTACTGAAATCAGAGATGATTCAAGCAACAAGTAATAAAGTGATCGCTAACAGAAAATATACTTGGGTAAAGACCTACACATTTTCTGTATTAGGGAAAAACATACCTTTTTTGCAAAGTCAGTTTCCTTTAGTACTATGTTTGTGTCTTCTTTTCCTGGTTAGGGGTTGCCACAGCGGAAATCCGGTCCGCTAATGATTGGCAGTAGAGTTTTACATGCTGGCTTGCCAGGCCTAACGCACAACCTTCAATGAAGGAACACCCATTCACGCATGTCACCACACAGAAGACGCTCTAACTGAGAATGGAACGGGCAACGTCTAACTGTGAAGTGACAACGCTACCGCAGCACCACCACCGCAGTAGTTTCCTTTAGCACTATATGTTATCAAATTGAAAGTTATGGGCATGCAAATGTTAAGATGTGAAATACAAATAACATTCTATTTCAAAAGAAATTTTCTTTTTCTTTTAAATGAACTGGAAATGTGAACTAGCAGATCACTGTGATAATCATTGTGTATTAACAGTGATAATCAGTGGATCATTGTATGCTAAAAGATCACTGTGATATTCAGTGTGATTATTGTGTGCTAGCAGATCACTGTGATAATCAGTCAATCATTGTGTGCTAGCAGATCACTGTGATAATCAGTCAATCATTGTGTGCTAGCAGATCACTGTGATAATCAGTGTGATTGTGTGACTTTCTTTCAATCAAATCTCTGAGGTGTACACAGAATGTCGCTATAGCTTGTGTGTGCCTGTAGACAGCATGGTCATTATTTCTTTAACTTTCCTTACAAAACTAATAAAAGGAGGGTCTATATTATATCCCCAAATGCTTAAAAAAGTGAACGCTGATTGATCTAACTTATTTTCGCGAAACTGCAAAATATCAAAGCAGCAGAAACTCAAATTTTTTCCTAGGGAAAGAATTCGGTTGTCCGTTTCTGTTGCTTCGGTATTTTCAGTGTTATGGTGGAATGTTACCGGTGAGATTCAGGTAAGTGTGCGATTGTGTGGATGTGAGTGTTAGGGTGATTTAGGTGAGTTAGGGTTAGGGCTCGGGTTAGGTGTGTGTGCGATTGAGTGGACATGAGGGATATGGCAGATTTAAGTGATTTAGGGTTAGGGAGCGAGTGAGGTGAGTATGCGATAGTGACGGACCTTAGGGTTAGGGTTAGGGTTTGGGTTAAGGTAAGTGGGTAGTTAGTGGTGTGTGCATAGTTTAGTGTATCAGATTTTAGGTATATGTGTGTGGATTTCTGTTTGTTTGGTGTGCTTGTGTTGTGTGTATGTGTTTTGGATCAGTGATTTTTTTCCCTGGGAACAAAATCGCTGATCTGACAGTTCGAGAGTGTAAGCTTTTGCTTAAATTAGGTCGATCAATCAGCGTTCGCTTCTTTAAGCATTCGATGATATAATATAGACCCTAAAAGGACAGTAGAGATTGTTTAGAGGCAGTGTGTTGTTTAGGAGGAAGAAGTTAGAGTACACACATTCTCCCATTCAAACATTGGATGCATTATGCATATAAAATGAGGCATGTCTACTTGTATATGACTGATACCAACAGATTGAAATATATTAACTTCTATTTGCTTTTTCAGTTTCATCTCAGTCTGACATCAGAGTGGTACACATAAGCATGAGTGGTTGTCTTTTGGGGGTAGTGGTAAGGAGGCATGCAGTATACATGGTTGCCAGCAGCTACTTTACATACATGACTGGGGCCACTTGTACCTTTATTCCAATCTAACACAAGAGAGATACACAGAAGGCGATTGTCTTGTATGGGGGATGATGGAGTAGGAAGGCAAGCAGTATTCTTAGATTTGATTTATGTATCCTCACAAGCATTTGTCTTCTCAGTTTATTGCAAACTGCTGTTTTGTGAGACAATTTATTTCCACCTTAGGAGCAAAAAAAGGCTGGATTCCTTTCCTTGATCATGGCTTTTGTTCAGGCTAGCATAGGTTCATAGGTAGGTACTAGGCTACCGGCCCAAGGGCCTATGTAAGCCTAGCCAACAAGGTTCCCTGGCTTACGCCACCCAAGAAAGTTATTTTCCTGTGCCACTGTCGAGCAGATACACAGAAGAGATCCCCGGGGTGTATTTCCTATTTCTCATCCACTCATCAAGATTTTTCTTGAAGAGTGCTAATGAAGAACTTTGCTTGACATAGATGGGTAGCCTGTTCCAGAGTATGGAAAGTCTCTGGGACAGGAATCTATCTCTCCAGCATGTCCTGTTTATTGTGGTGACAAGGTTTAGGTCCCTAGAGTGTGTAGCTCAGAGGGATTGAGATTTCTTTAGGTGTAGCATGTTCAACAGCTCTGGGTTTGACATAGCTTTATATGTTAGGCAGAGTTCACCTCGAAGTAGGCAATATGCTATGGAGTAAAGCTGGAGTTTTTTGAGGCGGTCAGTGTAGGGCATTTGTTTGAGGCCAGTAATCCTCTTTGTGAGGTACTTCTGTGGCCTTTCCAGCTGCTGCAGATGTCTTGTGAGGTACATTCCAAAAGGGGTGTTGTACTCTATAATGGGTCTAATGAGTGTTGAGTAGAGGGGAACAATGACCTCTTTTTTCCTGGATGAGAACCCTTTTATAATGAGATAGTGGATACAGCAAAACAATGACAGTATGATCACCGAGGCTAATGCTATTTACCAGGCACTTGTGAAGATCGAACTGGAAGCACTGTCCAAAAAGTATGTATAAAATGCCCATTTAAAAGTTCTTTTAATGACTGCTGGTTTAAAAAGAAAGAAGTTAAAAGTCCCTTGTTAGTCGATCTGAAGAAGATTTTTTTTGAAAGCGCTTATCGTTTGTCATTAACATGGGACTTTTAACTTCTTTCTTTTTAAACCAGCAGTCATTAAAATAACTATTAAATGGGCATTTTATACATACTTTTTGGACATTGCTTCCAGTTCGATCTTCACAAGTACCTGGTAAATAACATTAGCCTCGGTGATCATACTGTCATTGTTTTGCTGTATCCAATATTTTATTTGGCAATTTCACCAACGCAGTAAGAAGATTCATTCCATTGTCTTTGATAATGAGATGTGCCACATAGAAGGACTTCCTGACTACTATGGCGATGTGACTATCAAAGGAGAGACTACTGTCCACCTGGGTCCCAAGGTCTCTTATCACACATTCGATGTTAAGTAGATTGCTGCCTATGTGGTAGTTCATGGGTACAGAGTTTTTACCAAAGGGGATGACAGTGCACTTTTTGGCATTGAGCTTGAGGCCATGGCTCTGACACCAGGCATCTGTCTCAGTGAGGCCCTTCTGTAGGATGTCCACATCATTTGGGGACTTGACTATGGCTCCTAGCTTGCAGTCATCTGTGAACTCCGTTAGCCAGAGGCCTTCTGTGTTAGCCTGTACTTCAGAAAAGTACATACCAAACAGGAAAGGTCCCAGGATGGAACCCTGTGGTACTCCACTTTAACATTGGGTTAAAATGTTGGAAAGTATGGAAAGTAGGTCTGTGTTGCACCTCAGAGCATCTCTAACTACATGGTTAGGCACCCAGGCCACTGGCTTAATTACATTAATTTTTCCATAGTTATTATAATTAAGGCTGAAAGGAAGCAGGAAAAGAGTGAAGGTGAAGAGAAAGGTTACTTTCCTTAATCGTGGCTTTTATGCGAACCATCATTAGGTTAAAATGCTGGGAAAAAACTATAAAATACAACTCATAACATCTTGAACCCCCATGCAAGCTGTCAGCCCACACACCTGAATTGAATCAGTTATTTCCTCTGCAGTTGTAACAGGCAGTTTGGGTCAACTAGGCTGTGTTGAAAGGATGCAGGAAAAACTGTACAGGAAGAAATATGTGAGAAAAAAAATAGAAAAAGTAATTTGAGTGATGTGGGGGAACATGATTGGGAATCTGGGAGAAGTGGTGATGTCCATGTTTGTGTGTGTGTGTGTGTGTGTGTGTGTGTGTGTGTGTGTGTGTGTGTGTGTGTGTGCATGTGAGGAGCAGTGGGCATCAGGAAGATTCTAAGTACCTTTCAGCTATGGCTCCTTTTCACCTATGTGCAGTCTTAATAGTGCTTACATTGTGTTATTGAACCTCAAGGGGATAGGCTTTTTTGTGGAAAAGGCCATATTTTGGATGTCTGAGATTTTCATTGGGTGGATTACTTTCCCATTGGGAAAGGATGTTTGTCTTTTGTGATCATGCATGGAAGGAACGGTTGTTTAAATACTTCCGTTTTGTGGATGACATATTTATTTTGTGGAAGGGCACAGAAGAGGAGTTGAGGTCATTTGTGGATTACCTCCACACTACCACCACCTTTTTTAGGTTCAGTGTCAACACCTCAAAGGATGCTATAGATTTTTTGGATGTACGCTTAACACAAAACAGGGATGGTTTTAGTTCCAAGTTATTTAGGAAGGAGTGTTGGAGAAATACGATGCTATCCTTCGATAGCATGCATCCGAGACACACCTTTCCTAATGTAGTGCAGGGTCAGTTAGGAAGGATATCTAGGTTAAGTAAGGATGATCAACAATATGAGGAGGAGGTGGCACACCTGGGACAATGCTTTGTTGACAGAGGCTACAGTGAAAAAATGGTTAGTGAGGCTATAGAAAAGAATAAACCCTTCAGACGTACTAAATATAGGCCGTGGTTAGAGGCAGTACGTAACAACAAGATTGTTAGTGGTACCAGATCTAGTTGTCGTAAGTTGGCATTGACATATGGGAGTGATACAAGAGGGGTTTGTAATGTTATACGAAAGAATTGGAACATAATAATGAGCGATGAATGTTTAAGGGAAATGGTAGGCACCCATCCACGGTTCATATATAAAAGGAACAAGAACTTAAAAGATATGTTATGCAAGGATAAGAGGGAAATAGGTAGAGGAAGTGTTATGGGAAAGATAGGGACCACTGCCTGTGGATATTGCAAGGCTTGTGCTCTTATCAAAAAAGGGGTGGAGTTTCAACACCCCAATAATAATAAAATTTATACATTTAAGGGAAGAGCAACTTGTAGGACCACGGATGTGGTCTATATAGCTGAATGTAGCTCCTGTTTGAGTTACTATGTTGGGAAAACCAATCAGATGTTGAAAGCTAGAATTTTTCAGCACATGTCCAGCATTAAGAATAAAGATGAATGTAATGCACTATATAGGCATGTGAAAGAACATCCTTCCCATGAATTCACTTTTAGGGTTATTGTTAACCTGCATCTGACCAGTAGGGGGGGTGATATTAAGTTGAATACAGAGTTGGCAGAAACAAAGTGGATCCTGGAATTGACAGCACACAGAGATCCAGGGTTAAATGATGTTGTTCCGCTTAAGCCCACACTTTGTAAAAGGCGGGTGTTTTATTAGATTTGATTGGATAACAGGTCTTTTAAAAGTTGTATTGTGTTGCAGTGTTTTTATCTGATGAAGGGTATACAACCCGAAAGCGCTCATCCATTATTGTGTTTGGTTTTATGGAATAAATTGTTCTTAATAGTAAGCAGCATCCAGCGACGTTATTTAATACATTTTTGGATTGTCTTTTACGTCTCGCTGGATTTGGCAGAGCAACGACCTTTCTGTTTTGCATAATATAGACCCTAAAAGGATGGTAGAGATTGTTTAGTGGCAGTGTGTTGTTTAGGAGGAAGAAGTTAGAGTACACACATTCTCCCATTCAAACATTGGATGCATTATGCATATAAAATGAGGCATGTCTACTTGTATATGACTGATACCAACAGATTGAAATATATTAACTTCTATTTGCTTTTTCAGTTTCATCTCAGTCTGACATCAGAGTGGTACACATAACGCAGGTGGTTGTCTTTTGGGGGTAGTGGTAAGGAGGCATGCAGTATACATGGTTGCCAGCAGCTACTTTACATACATGACTGGGGCCACTTGTACCTTTATTCCAATCTAACACAAGAGAGATACACAGAAGGCGATTGTCTTGTATGGGGGATGATGGAGTAGGAAGGCAAGCAGTATTCTTAGATTTGATTTATGTATCCTCACAAGCATTTGTCTTCTCAGTTTATTGCGAACTGCTGTTTTGTGAGACAATTTATTTCCACCTTAGGAGCAAAAAAAGGCTGGATTCCTTTCCTTGATCATGGCTTTTGTTCAGGGCCTATGTAAGCCTAGCCAACAAGGTTCCCTGGCTTACGCCACCCAAGAAAGTTATTTTCCTGTGCCACTGTTGAGCAGAGACACAGAAGAGATCCCCGGGGTGTATTTCCTATTTCCCATCCACTCATCAAGATTTTTCTTGAAGAGTGCTAATGAAGAACTTTGCTTGACATAGATGGGTAGCCTGTTCCAGAGTATGGAAAGTCTCTGAGACAGGAATCTATCTCTCCAGCATGTCCTGTTTATTGTGGTGACAAGGTTTAGGTCCCTAGAGCGTGTATTTCAGAGGGATTGGGATTTCTTTAGGTGTAGCATGTCCAACAGCTCTGAGCTTGACATAGCTTTATATGTTAGGCAGAGATCACCTCGGAGTAGGCAATATGCTATGGAGTAAAGCTGGAGTTTTTTGAGGCGGTCAGTGTAGGGCATTTGTTTGAGGCCAGTAATCCTCTTTGTGAGGTATTTCTGTGGCCTTTCCAGCTGCTGCAGATGTCTTGTGAGGTACATTCCAAAAGAGGTGTTGTACTCTATAATGGGTCTAATGAGTGTTGAGTAGAGGGGAACAATGACCTCTTTTTTCCTGGATGAGAACCCTTTTATAATGAGATAGTGGATACAGCAAAACAATGACAGTATGATCACCGAGGCTAATGCTATTTACTAGGCACTTGTGAAGATCGAACTGGAAGCACTGTCCAAAAAGTATGTATAAAATGCCCATTTAAAAGTTCTTTTAATGACTGCTGGTTTAAAAAGAAAGAAGTTAAAAGTCCCCTGTTAGTTGATCTGAAGAAGATTTTTTTCGAAAGCGCTTATCGTTTGTCATTAACATGGGACTTTTAACTTCTTTCTTTTTAAACCAGCAGTCATTAAAATAACTTTTAAATGGGCATTTTATACATACTTTTTGGACAGTGCTTCCAGTTCGATCTTCACAAGTACCTGGTAAATAACATTAGCCTTGGTGATCATACTGTCATAGTTTTGCTGCATCCAATATTTTATTTGGCAGTTTCACCAACGCAGTAAGAAGATTCATTCCATTGTCTTTGATAATGAGATGCGCCACGTAGAAGGACTTCCAGACTACTATGGCGATGTGACTATCAAAGGAGAGACTACTGTCCACCTGGGTCCCAAGGTCTCATCACACATTCGATGTTAAGTAGATTGCTGCCTATGTGGTAGTTCATGGGTACAGAGTTTTTACCAAAGGGGATGACAGTGCACTTTTTGGCATTGAGCTTGAGGCCATGGCTCTGACACCAGACATCTGTCTCAGCGAGGCCCTTCTGTAGGATGTCCACATCATTTGGGGACTTGACTATGGCTCCTAGCTTGCAGTCATCTGCGAACTTCGTTAGCCAGAGGCCTTCTGTGTTAGCCTGTACTTCAGAAAAGTACATACCAAACAGGAAAGGTCCCAGGATGGAACCCTGTGGTACTCCACTTTAACATTGGGTTAAAATGTTGGAAAGTATGGAAAGTAGATCTGTGTTGCACCTCAGAGCATCTCTAACTACATGGTTAGGCAACCAGGCCACTGGCTTAATTAGATTAATTTTTCCATAGTTATTATAATTAAGGCTGAAAGGAAGCAGGAAAAGAGTGAAGGTGAAGAGAAAGGTTACTTTCCTTAATCGTGGCTTTTATGCAAACCATCATTAGGTTAAAATGCTGGGAAAAAACTATAAAATACAACTCATAACATCTTGAACCCCCATGCAAGCTGTCGGCCCACAGACCTGAATTGAATCAGTTATTTCCTCCGCAGTTGTAACAGGCAGTTTGGGTCAACTAGGCTATGTTGAAAGGATGCAGGAAAAACTGTACAGGAAGAAATATGAGAAAAAAAAAAATAGAAAAAGTAATTTGAGTGATGTGGGGGGACATGATTGGGAATCTGGGAGAAGTGGTGATGTCCATGTGTGTGTGTGTGTGTGTGTGTGTGTGTGTGTGTGTGTGTGTGTGTGTGTGTGTGTGTGTGTGTGTGTGTGTGTGTGTGTGTGCATGTGAGGAGCAGTGGGCATCAGGAAGATTCTAAGTACCTTTCAGCTATGGCTCCTTTTCACCTATGTGCAGTCTTAATAGTGCTTACATTGTGTTATTGAACCTCACCATAAATATGCAGTTAGAACAGCCCTCAAATGTAAACTACGTTTTACCTTTTACTTGTATTTAAGTTTTTTTAAAATTCACATGTGATAGGATGCCTTAAAATCTGACATTAAAAAGAAAGTAGGTCATAAGCAGTCCTAGCCTTTCTCTGTCTCTAAAATGTTATTTTTGACTCAGTGGTATTTTCTGTTCAGATGATTTCAGAAGTTAAAACACATCAAATTAAGCAAATTTCTTTAGTGCAAAATCATATGGCTTTAACATTTCTGAGAATGCATTCCATTCTAAATGTATCTGAACTATCTAATTAAAGCTAAATAAATATATGAAAGGAAAAGAATATTTCTGTTGCTGTATATTCATTTGCTGTAAAATGTCTCAGCCACGAAAAGACATGTCAAATCTTGAAGAAATATGATATACTAACAAAGAAATGCAGTGCACCCTTCAAGCATATTGTCATGTAGCTCAGTACAGAATAAACAATTATCAAACAGGAGCAAAACTGTCATCTTAAATACCTCCACATTTATACTTGGGTATACAAAACAGTGCTTTTAACTGAAACTTGACAAAGTTAAGATTTGTGTCTGTGCAGAAAGTAACTGTGTGCTCATTTAGCAGTTACAATATGAACAACAGTCTGTTCACGTCAGGCATACATACATTACATACTTAAGTCATGAGATTTAGAAACAAGTTTTATGTGCCATATAATGCTAATGTGCTCAAACCAAACAGTGTGATGTAGCTGTAAGCTAAATATTAAGTTAATAGGAAGCATTAGCACCACAACAGTCATTTAATTAAAAAATCTGCATCCACAAGTTGAACTGCAAACAGCAGTGGAATGCATATATCATACACGTGGGTATGAAATCCATGCCTGCAACAACGTGCCACTACAAGAACTGCTGAAATCCATAATATGTGACTCCCAGCAAAACCCCTACCAGTTTTATTGAAATAAATAGGAATTAAATTATATGCTAGAAAGGGGAAAAGCAAAGAGAGGAACATACAGAAGGACACAAGAAAGGAAAGACTTCCTGGGGGTAGGAGAGAAATGGTATATTTTTGGGACAAGAGCCCATTTCTTTTTAAGATGGACAGAGGGGGTAAAGATATAAAGGAAAGTCAGATGAAGGAAAGAGAGCATGGGAATGGTAGAAGGGATATACAAGCAAACAAACATAAAAAGCAAAGTTCAACAGTGCAAGTTCTGATATAAATAGGAGCAGCACAATGAATAGATGGATACAGACAGAAGCAGGACATTTGCTGATGGATACTACTGGACTACAACCAAGGAAGAAGTGAAACATAAGAAATTGGTATAACATGATGGGGGATAGGGTCAGGTGATGGCCGCCTTTTATACTGCCTCAGACAACACCGAGCCAGATGCTAATTACCTACATAATTTCCCTCTCTGCTGGGTCCTGCCTCAGTTGCGGGGCAGTGCCAGGCAGCTATGTGACAGGGATGTTCTTCAGCTTGCTAAAGTTGATGTCAAGCCTCAAACCCACAACTGCCATCATCACCTCATCCAATTCCTGCAGGATAATATGTTAGGACTTACCAGTGATATCATCAGTGGGTGCAACAACATCTCCCCTCTAGTGATCTACCAATGGTGGCCAACAAGGGAGCTCTCCAAGTTACCCCCTACTGACAGACCTATGTCATCCTGTAGACAGCCAGTCCAGGAGGCAGATGGAGACCTAACAGCAGAAAGCAGGGAAAGATGACTGCGTCAGGACTGATGCCACACCACAGATAATGCTCTGGCTTGTATAAAAATTATCAAAGAAGGAGAAAAATAAAGCAACACATGGCAAAAAATATATAAAGGAGGATAAGCAAGAGACACACATAGAAATGGTCATAAGCATGACATATGCATCTTACTATTAGGTATATAAGTAGCTACAAAAGTATAAAATGTGTGCTAGTATTTAGTGTCAGTATGGAGAGTAGGTATAACAGGACATAACACATTGTATGATTCAATGTAAAGAGATGGGTCATTAATGTCATGTGTATCACAAATGGCTCTGCGGAGAACATTGCTGAATAATAAAGACAGTGTGTTGGGGGGCAGCAGACCCTTTGAAAACCATGGGTGGATGCCTAGCTGCATAGAGGCAGCTGGACTCACAAGGAACAAGTATAGAACAAACTCAAAAACAAGCCACCCTGATGGAATCACAACATCTATAGGTTGA
Organism: Protopterus annectens; assembly: GCF_019279795.1. Classification (NCBI taxonomy): domain Eukaryota; kingdom Metazoa; phylum Chordata; order Ceratodontiformes; family Protopteridae; genus Protopterus; species Protopterus annectens. The sequence goes on along the minus strand of NC_056735.1, from coordinate 594,305,898 downwards.
ATAACAGAAGGAAGAAAATCATGGCAAAAATTAGGAGGTGTGGCACCCATCAGGATAAAAGCAGTCTCATCAAAGTAAACAAACAGCGCAAAGGACAAATAAAGTCCACCTAAGCTAAATCTGAGGTAAATTTGGCCACTGAGCCAATGACAACTACAAGGCATTCTTTAGCTATGTCCATAACCTCAAAGAAAATGCACAATTGTGTACAGAGCTCATTGTAAATGTAGCTTTGTATACTGACCAGAAGATATAGCAAACCTACTGGCTGAAAAATTCAGCCCCAACTTCATTCCTCTCTCCCCATCAACCTTTCCTCAGGAAATGCCATCAAATATAACTCCCCCTGCTATCACTAGGGAGCAAGTCCTTAATGTTCTCTCTATGACCAGGAACACGGTATTAGTGGGCCCAGACAATATCCCAGGATGCCTTCTAAATAGCATGTAGCATGTTCTATCAGGACGTCAGGAGTTGCTATTTAACTGTATCATCCAAACAGGCTTCATGCCTCATGAATGGAGAACAGCAACAGACTCTGGGAACTGCAGACCCATAAGTCTCACCAGCCTCATGTGCCAAACCATGGAAAGAATTATCATGGAGATGATAAATAATGACATACAAAACCTCCAGACACTGGATCCAACTCAGTTTAGCTTCATCAAGGATAGGTCATACCTACTCAATCTGGTGGACTTCTTTGAGGAGGTCACCAAAGGGATGGATGAGGACAAAATGGTTCACACTGATTATCATGGAATTTATAAACAAAGACATTGGCAACCTTCAAACACTGGACCCCACCCAGTTTGGGTTTGTGAAGGGCCAATCTTGTCTCCTGAATCTGATTGACTTCTTTGAATCAGTCTCCAGAGCTGTGGACGAGGGTAAGGCAGTCCACACAGCCTATCTGGACCTCACCATGGCTTTCGACACCATCCCCCACTCTGTAATCATAGATAAACTTACTAAGCTGTGCATAAATCCCTACATCACTCGATAGGTTGCCAACTGGCTTACTGACAGAACCCAGACTGTAAAAGTAGCTGACTCCAAATCCAGCTCCAGACAAATGACAAGTGGAGTACCTCAGGGTTCAGTCCTGGGACCACTCTTGTTTGGAATCTACTTCTCTGAAGTACAGGCCAACACTAAGGGACTCTGGCTAACAAAGTTCACAGATGACTGCAAACTGGGAGCCATTACTGAATCCCCAAATTATGTGGATATTCTACAAAAGGGCCTTACAGAAACAGATGCCTGGTGCTGAGCCATGGGTTCAAGCTTAATGCCAAGAAATGTAGTTATCCCCTTTGGAAAAAAAACATGTACCCATGAATTACCACATAGGTGGCAGGACACTAAACATCAAAAGTGTGATGAGAGACTTAGGGACACAGGTGGACAGTGATCTCACTTTCGATAACCACATCGCCACAACAGTCAGGAAATCCTTCTATGTGGCAGACCTCATCACTAAGGGCTTTTCATCCAGAAAAAAGGAGGTCATTGTCACACTGTACTCATCTCTCATTAGACCCATTATAGAGTATAATGCCCCATTTGGTATGTACCTCACAAGACATCTGCAACAGCTGGAAAGGCCACATAAATACCTCACTAAAAGAATCACAGGCCTAAAGCAGATGCCATATTCTGACCATCTAAAAATACTCCAGCTATACTCTGTAGCATATCGTCTACTCAGAGGTGATCTCTGCTTAACATACAAGGCCATGTCAAACCCTGAGCTGTTGGACATGCTCCACTTAAAGAGATCCCAATCTCTCAGAGCCACACACTTCAGTGATCTAAACTTTGTCATCACAATGAACAAAACATGCTGGAGAGATAGGTTCTTGATCCAGAGACTACCCATACTCTGGAATAGACTGCCCATATATGTTAAGCAGAGCACCTAACTGGCCCTCTTCAAAAGGAACCTTGATGATTGGATGGGAGATAGGAAATTCACTCAGGGGATCATGTCAGTCACCCTGCTAGACAGGGGTCCAGAGAAGTAAATACTGTGGGAAGAAATATCCAGGGAATTGTTATGGCAAGGCTTGCATAGGCCCTAGGGCCGATAGCCTAGTACCAACCTATGAACCTATGAGCCTTGATCTGGTCAAGGCATTTGACACAATCCCCCACTTGAGCATTGTTGACAAATTTAAAAGTTAGGTACAAACTTTTATGTAACCAGGTGAATACCAGCTAGCTCACAGACAGGACCCAGGAAGTAAGAATTGAGGAGTTCACCTCTACAAAGATCAAAGATGCCAGTCACAAGCAGAGTCCCTCAGGGACTGGTCTTGGGAATGCTCCTTTTTGGCATTTACTTTTCTGAAGTCAAGGTCAACATCAGTGGCCTCTGGCTGACTAATTTTGCAGATGATTGCACATTAGGATCTGTCATTGAATCACCCACTACATAAATGTTCTCCAGGAATGGCTGACACACAAAAACAACTGATGCCAGAGCCATGGACTAATACCTAATGCCAAGAAATGCATAATAGTATCCTTCAGGAAGTCATCAACCTCTGATAACTATCATATTGACAACACACCCCTAAGAGCTGATCCAATAGTCATGGACTTGGGGACACACATAAACAGTAATCTAAACTTTGGTCATCATGTGTCTACAGTAGTGAGGAAATCATTTTGTGTTGTGCAGCTTATAAATAATGGTATTGCATCTAGGTCCAAGGAAGTCATTGTTCTACTGTATTCAGAATTCGTCAGACCTATCATTGTACAATGTCCCCTATGGTATGTACCTAACCAGTCATATCCAACAACTGGAATTTGCATAGAGGTTCCTCATCAAAAGAATACAGGGCATATGTAACATGTCCTATGCAGACCACCTAAAAGCCCTATCCCTGTATTCTGTCTCCTACAGGCTGTTGAGGGGAGATTTATGCCTGGCATACAAGGCATTTTTAGACTTCACTCTGATAGACCTCCTGCATGTATACAAAACAAACAGCACCAGAATGATCCATTCTAAAGACTTAAACTTTGCCTGTGTGAACCTGCTGGAGAGAGAGGTATGTATCCCACAGACTACCCCTTCCCTGAAATAGGCTCCCCATCCATGTGAAGTATAGTTCCTCCCTAACCCAATTCAAGTGTAACTTAGACAGTTGGATGGGGAACAGGACATTCATTCCTGGTTTCGCACCAGTATGTCTAGTGGACACAGCCAGCCTGTAAATGTGTCATCTCCCAGGTCCCTGATTGTTAATGTTTCACCTTCAAAGCCCCTGTTTGTACTTATTGGGAGTACCAGAACTTGTCAGAGATTTGGGATTCATGGCTAGGCTTAAAATGGCCCTTATTGTCAATAGCCTCTTAAACAGCTATGCATTTATGAACCTATATGAATATGTATTGTGCTGAAAGGATAAGGAAGGGATTCTCTGGACATGGACACGTACAAAATTTAGATGGCAACATGATGCATATGCCTGTGTGATGTATTAAAGGCAGCTAATACAGTGGATGTTGCATGGGCATTTGTTAGCATGTGGTGAACAAGTGCTATGATGTATAACATAAATTAGGCATAACGTTCGCATGCCATGAGTATGGCATATATAACTTGGACAGATATGGGCATTGTGTGGAAAAGTGCATAATGAATATTGGACCCTGTGACTGCTGCTCACTGTAGAACTGCAGGGCAGTGGCAGTGCACAGCATGTTAATTGACCAAATGCCTTATAATGAATGGCAGTGCATGGCAGTTAGTATTATGTAAGTGCATGTCATGCCAGGCATCTATTCCTTACCCTGAAAGTGTAGCGAACACTAATATGTCATGTGACTATTTCAGTACCTTCACTTACATAAATTGTGAAAGTGTTCCAGAGGTATGTGTTAAAATAGCAAACAACAGACCGACAATGTACAAATGTATTCATACTCTGCAACTTTATTGCTGACCAAACACTTTTTTCAAGATTATTTTAATTCACTATAACATGAGAGAATATAAGTGCATGATGCTTCCTTCAAATGTCTCATATCAAAGCTGTCCTGTATTTGCATTATCCTACACAGTTTATGTACTTTTTAGGTCAGACAGAATAATCTTAAATGAATCTCTCTTGACATATTTTTTGGTGTGTTTGTGGTTATCATGTCTGTCCCACCAGTTCCTGTTCCTTTTTAGTTTCAGCAAAAGCTCTAGGCATATTTCTTGTATAGTCTAATTTCCTTTTTCATGCACAATTCTATCAACAAATCTTTGTATTGAACATATGATTTTTGTAAAGCTGCATATATGCTGCATAGTAAGCTATTTATCATGTCTCACAGGATGTCATTTATAATTAAACTTTAAGCCCACAAGCCAACTGTTGCTAATTAAGCAAATATTTTAACTTGATTATTGCATACTTTTGTACTTTAATCAGCTGTTGAGCTGGACACTTTGTTCCCTTGAATACACATTTTTGCACTGTGTGATTATACAGTATAATGCTAAATTGTCATTGATAATGCTGGAGGAAAACATTTTTATTTTTATATAATATCTATCAACTCCCCCTTTCTATTTAAAGCTGCATAGAAATAAACTGTTCAGAATGTAGGTGTTGCTCTTCTGAATTAACAATTGTTACTTGATTAACTGCTTTGTTAACATAAATTTTTATCCACATACATATAATCATTAAAAGGAAAATTATAGCAATTATTGCAATGATAGCTGTGATGATGGTACCCACCATCCAGGGAAAAGTCACTTATCACATCACTCCAATATGAATTCCAGGTTTTTCTGAAATTTTCAGAAACTTCAGCTATTCTGTTTAGATGTTCCCATATAGATTCTGATTTATCTGGAATCTATGTAAGCATTCCTCACCTATCAGAGCACACGTACCCCCCCGAGTAGCTAGTAAGAAGTCAAGTGCCATTTGATTTCGTAAGACCACTGTCCTCATTGTTGTCATTTCTACAGTTATGCAATATATTGTCTTGTATGTTGCATTTGTCAATACCTCCAATAGTTTACTAAGTTTTTTAAACCCCCATATGCTGGCAGCTGACCTGCACCAGCTATGACACATAGCTCTCAACCTTCCATGTCCAAAATGAGGAGCACTAGCCCTCATAATGTGGAACAAATGGGCAAAATGTGGAACACATACTAATGGCGGCTTACTAACAACTTCAACTAGAAAGGTCATAGGATGGTTAAAATATGCTAGTTTTACTTATAAAGAAGATCTTTTAATGAATTAATATGACTGATTTATATTTACAATGGCTTTCACTTAAAAAAATTCCTAACATTGAATGTGTGACAGAATCTTTCAATGTGCAACACTGAGGAACTTCGAGGAACATGAACTTTTTAAGACCCCAAACAAGGTGAATTCCTTGTAATGAGGTACACTTAAGAGGTATGCTATGACATCATCACCCATATTCATAGATTTTCTGCTAACTTGGAAGCTTCTTGTATTATATACTAGTCTTATGAGTTCCTCTTTGTTTAATTTTCTCATAGTCATACTTATTTTTAAACATTTCTTCTAATGTGATATTGCAACTACTATTCCCTACTGGTCTGCTGTAAGCATAAACTTCCCTTTGAAGTTGCTCTTATTCTAAACACCGGAGCTTTGCTATTACTGCCTTTTCCACAAAATCTGATCTTATTTAGAAGCTGTAGCATTTCTTTTAATGTAAATGGTAGTTTTGTAAACACCACTTTTTCCCTTACCAGGGGCACTGGAGTGCATACCCTGCATTTGCTCGTATTATTAATGTCAGCATAGACCATTTACATTATTGTAAACATATTAAAATCAGGCAAACATTTTGATGTCTGCTTTTCTTGTGCCTGAGGGTTTAACACAGATCTCTTTTTCTTAATGTGACTTTCTGTTAATTTAATCAAGAGCAGCATTATAGATTAGATTAGATTAGACAATATTAACAATGTAGCAAAACAGATTATTATAGGCTTGCTTTTACTCTTTTTGTCATTGCTTTTTTTCTTGCACTTTCAGGTCCATTTTTGGATCTCTTTTTCCAAAACAGAAAATCATCTCTAATGACAAATGAAATTAACTCTTACCCTTTTGTTTGTACATCAAACTTTACATATGTATGTTGATCTCTATGTGCAACCATAGTTTTTTTTTTCTTCACTTTTTATGTTTTTATCCTTATACATAAAGGTCCTAACTGTTCCATTACTTCAAAATGTCCCTACCAATTGCTGTCCCATGGTCTTCCTTTTGAGAAATTTTTGACTAGCACTTTTCCACCGATTAGAATTTGTTCCTCAGGTGGCAGCATTGGGAATTTTTTCATAGATGGAATGTTTGTTCTCTGGTAATACCTTCACAGACTTCTTGCAAAACTCTTAACAGCGGTCCATTTGCTATAGCTTTGGGTTCAAATGGAATCATCAGAGGCATTTTTTCCCTGTCATTACTTCAGATTGTGATATTCTGGTCTTACTGTTTAGTGTAGCTCTAATTTCCATCAAAATGGCTGGGAGATGCTTTACCCAGTCATTCCCTTTTTCAATGCACATTTTTTGAGCCTTTTCTTTAATGTGTTGTTCATACATAACACAATACCATTTGATTGCCAGTGGTATGGCACATTAAATCTTTGTTGTATTCCCAACATGCTGCACAGTTTTCTCATGATAGAGTTTAGGAACTGTGGTCCATTATCAGATTCAAAAACTTTTGGCCATCCTCAGTGTACTAAAATATTTATTTCGCTGTTACTTTTGCTGTCATAGTTTTAGTTGGAATTGCTTTTGCCCATTTTTGAAAACACATCCACTACTACCAGTAGATGTCTGTACCCTCCCTTCACTGTAGGTAATGGTCCTGTATAATTTATTTGTATCGCATATCACAGTCTATCCGCCACTGGTACTTGATGTAACTGTGGCTTTTTTTTGTCTCTGCATTTGTTTGTAGACATATTAAACATTTATCCTATACATTTTTTGCACAGTGTTTTTCAAATTTGGATTTTAGTACTTTTCCTTCACTACTTGCCAAACTTTTTCTGCCCATGTGTCCCAAAATTTGATGATTACATTCAACCAATTGTTTGACCTTTTGTGTTTTGTACACGTAGTATTCCCTATCATCTCCATTTCCTCCTAACATGCATTGTTGCATTTCTTCTGTTAACCTTCCGTTTTTTTTGACAAATCCTCATTTACTAATAAATGTGTGTCAATGGATTTTACCTCAGAGAATTTTAGTTCCCCTACTGTCTCTTCTGGATATAAACGCTCCCCTTTCTCTGCTGCTTCTTTTGCTTTAGCATCCACTAGACTGTTTTGCTGTGTGTCAATATTATTTGCACACTGGTGTGCTCTAATTTTTAGAATGCTAAACTCTCCTTTAAGATTACATTTTTTTATTAAAGACCAGATGTCTTTGAGAGTGTTATTGTTTAAATAAAACCCCTCCTACCCCATGTCACTATCTGCCGATATAGAGAATTTACCACAGATGTTTACTGGCTTAAAGTGCTTTAGTACATATTTCATGGCTTCCAATTCAGCTCTTTGGGCTGACATATATCCTGGTAGTTTTACCAAGATTTTTTTTTGTCCCTTTTCCATAGTTACTACCAAGAAAACTTGTGTGATATTTTCCATCATTCCAAAACTATGCCCCATCCACATAGATGGTGGGCAAGTAATGGTCATGATCCACTTTTAACAGAGATTTATATGGACTTTTCAGATACAACATACAATCATGTGGTTTTCCTTCATACCCTATTAAACTGGATATGTAATACTTGTCACCTGTGTGTATTGACACATTCTTTGTGCTGAATGTCACCAGCCATTTTGAGAATACTGTCTGGCTGATGCTCTCTATGAATTTATTTAGTTCTGCTGAACTAAGTAACACTTTAATTGTCTGATGTGGGGTTTGAAGTATCACTGTTGAGAACATTGTCAGATACTCTGTTTGTTTTAGCCCCCAATATATGGCCAATAACGTTTGGATACATGGATGGATTCCCCTCTCAACCGGTGTCATTTTTCTACTGCAGAATGTAATTGATCTTAAAACCCTTTTCTTCCCCGGAGTATAGCCATGTGGCCATGACTATAGCAAAACTAAAGAGAGTGTTTATTTTCCTGCTGCTGCCTGAAAAATGAATGGCAATTTATTTGTCAGTGCAATTAATTTAGTGGCTTGTGCCAATTTTTGTTTAAGCATTTTTGATGCATTTTCCTCAATTCAACTCCATTTGAGAAATTTGTTGTGCTTTTGTTCTGACATCTTATAGAGGGAGCAGCAGCTGTAAATTCCAGATTATAGTTCATTATGTCCATAAACTTATGTAAATCCAGAATCATCAAAGATTTTGACAACTGCAAGATTCCTTTCACCCTTTCATTACATGGGATTTGTCCCATGGGTCGAATCACTGTTTCTAGAAATTTTACTTTCTGGCAAACAAACTGTATTTTATCTTTGCTTACTTCAAATCCTGCTTTTTGCAAGGTTGTAAAAACTTTTTTTACCATTTTCAGGTGTTGCTCCACAGTTTCTGACTGTATTAGAATGTCATCTATGCAATGCATTACCTGATCATCACTCTCTAATCCAGCCATCAAGGTTTCAACTATCTGATGGAAAATCACAGGGCTAGTTTGAAAACCTTGCAGCAATCTAGTCATTGCATACTGTTAATTTTCAGACATGAAGTTGAATCTCACCCAGTCCCTTTTAGCTAACAGAATGGCAAAGAATCCATTTGCTAAATCAATTACCATAAACCATTTACTTTTAGGTTTTATTCTTGCCAATAGTTCCAGCACCCCTGGGATTACATATAGTCTAGGTCTGGTGTATTGATTTACTTTTTGTAAATCTATTACCAGTCAGTAACTCCCATCCTTTTTCTTAACTAGCCAGATTGCCAAATTTGTCGGACTATGTCATTTTTGTATTATCCCTGCCTGTTCCAACTCTTGAATACACTATCTCATGTCCTCTGTAGCTTCCTTTGGTATTGGGTATTGTTTTTGAAATGGAGGTATTTAGTCTTTACTAGTCCCTACTGTAACAGGAATTTCTAGTTTCCCGCAATCCATTTTAGTCTTAGCCCACAGGGGCTCAAAATCCTTTTTCAATTGTAACCAACTTTCTTTTTGATTTTCTTTGATATTTACATGTTCATTATCTTTTATTTTGATGGCATGTACTTATATCATCATGCATGAGGTGTTAGACACTTCATCATCTTTTCATTCTGCATTTTTTCATATGATGCAGTTGGTCAAATCTATTACCGGTCCCAGTTTTATTTTTATATAATATCTATCGATATGTATGTTTATGGGCAGTGGGTGTTACCAGTAAGGAGAAAATAATTAGTCTAACAAATATTCTGCTATGACTTCTATATCTGCCTATTTAATGGCAGTTATGTTACTCACCACTGTGTCTGTAGAGACACGCATTACACCTTTAAAAGTGGTGCCATTTTTCCTTGATCTGCTCAGGAGTCAAAAAGCTATAAAGAAAATGAAATGCAACATAAAAATATGTCCTGCAGGGGCCTTTGCAGTTTTGCATTAAATTACTCTAACATCCATCTCTTATGAATTCCTACTGTACAACCAAGAATTTCTCTCTCTCTCTCTGACCACTTCTTTCATCTGGTGCAGAGGGTGTATGTGATACTTACTGAGATTACAACTGTGGTATTTGCACTGTTCATCAGGGCGGGTAATGTCAGTTTCACAAATTACAGCACTGGGATGACTGTATCACCTTATACTGGGGCCATTAGAAGATCTCCAAAGTGGGTGCATCTGCTTGTCTCTACATATACAGTAGAGAAATATTTTTGAATCCTTAGAGTGTCACTTCAGAACTTTGCTACCCTCAGTTCCTTCAGAGGCCATATTGCAAGTCACAGTCCAGAGGAATATAATACCTCATTCATGTCAAAACATGTTATTGCTGCTAGTTCATAAGCACTAACAAGTGCCCAGTTTGTATGCTCTGGACTACCAAGTGACATATACATACTTGGCAAGGCAGGATGTTGTTAGATATATATATATATATATATATATATATATATATATATATATATGTTCATAGGTTCATAGGTTCATACTAGGCTATCTGCCCGAGGGCATTTATAAGCCTAGCCCATAGTTTTGTGGCTTACGCCACCCCTTTAGGTTGGAGAAACTATGCCCATTATTTAGCTGTGCCTCTGTCAAGCAGTGACACTGAGGTAACCCCTGGGGTGTATCTGCGATCTCCCATCCATTGGTCAAGATTTCTCTTAAACAAGGCCAGCGAGGTGCTTTGCCTCACATAAACCGGGATTTTGTTCCACAGCATAGGGAGTCTTTGGGTGATGAATCTATCCCTCCAGCACGTCCTATTAATAACCGTGTCTAGGTTTAAGTCTCCCGCCCTTGTGGCTCTGAGGGATCTAGATTTTTTGAGATGAAGCATGTTCATCAGGTCTGGGTTTGACATTGCCTTGTATGTCAGGCATAGGTCCCCTCTGAGCAAGCGGTACGCAACTGAATATAACTGGAGTTCTTTCAGTCGGGCAGCATAAGACAGATTTTTTGAGACCCTTTATCCTTTTGGTGAGGAACTTTTGTGGCCTCTCCAGCTGCTGCAAGTGTCGGGTCAGGTACATTCCGAATGGGGCATTGTACTCAATCATTGGTCTGATGAGTGATGAGTATAGGGGGACTATGACTTCCCTTGATCTGGATGTGAATCCCTTCATGATAAGGTGGGCAATGTAGAAGGTCTTCCTAACTACTTTAGCAATATGACTGTCGAATGAAGGCTACTGTCAACCTGGGTTCCTAGGTCCCTAATAACTTCTTCTGTGTTCAGGGATTGCCACCTATTTGGTAGCTAGGGTGACCTTATTTTTCCGAAGGGTATGACTATGCATTTCTTGGCATTTAACTTAAGGCCATGGCTCTGGCACCAGTTATCCGTTTCTGTGAGACCCTTCTGGAGGATATCTGTGTCGGATGTGTTTTCAACTACGGCACCCAGTTTGCAGTCATCTGCAAACTTTGTCAGCCATAACCCTCCTGTGTTTGCTTGTACTTCAGAAAAGTAGATGCCAAACAAGAGTGGCCCAGGACTGAGCCCTGTGGGACACCACTTGTGACAGGCTTTGAGTCTGACATGGCACCAGCAACCCTGACCCTGTGTGTTCTGTCGCTCAGCCAGTTTGCAACCCATCTTGTAATGTATGGGTTTACATTTAAGTTGATGAGTTTTTCAATGATACCCGAGTGGGTATTGTATCGAAGCCTTCGCCAGGTCTAGGTAGGCTGTATGGACTGCCTTTCTCATCAATGGCCTTGGTGACTGTTTAAAAGTCACCAAGTTTAGAAGGCATGATCTGCCTTTGACAAAGCCAAACTGGGTTGAATCCAAAGTCTGCAAATTCCCTATGTCTTTATTTATGAGATCCATTATGATCCTCTCCATGGCTTTGCAGATAAGGCTTGTCAAGCTAATGGGGCGGTAATTTCCAGGGTCGGTGGAAGCGCCGCCTTTGTGGAGTGGGACCACAGTCGCTGTGCGCCATTCCTGATGCGTATCCAGAGGCGAGACTAAGATTAAACAGCTGTCCTAACTGTGGATTTAATTCCTCGTTGAGTTCATGGAGCACACAGCCGGGGACACCATCAGGTCCCATGGATGCTGTGTTCTTTGCCTTGGTGAGAGCAGTTCTCACCTGGGCGTTAGAGATGTTTGGGGGGCTACAATCATTTGGTATAGATATCTCTCCTTTAGGGGGGAGAAGTTTGCACTGAACCTGTCAGCCAGTATGTTGGCAATATCTTGCAATATGTGTGTGTGTGTATATATATATATATATATATATATATATATATATATATATATATATATATATATACAGTAACAACTACTATGTGTGTGTATAATAGATTTCAATTATGTGTAATAATATGTTTAGCTTCCAGATGGCAGTGTTTTTTCAGTAGACACGGTAATATGCTTGATGTAATTTCCTGTTCCTTCAGTGGTGTGTTTCATGACATTAATAAAGAAAGAAAGAAATGTACCTCAGTTTAGACTGCAATCAGGCTGTAAGCATCTATATGCTGTGCCCAGAAGTTTATCTAATACGTTATGGGTTAGGCACCTAGACAACCTGGCACCCAGATGCAACCAGGTATGGCAAGTAAGTAAGTGACAGATAAAATAAGGAGAAAATGGTAAAGATGGCTACAGGCACTTCTTCATCAAAGGTTTCAGTAATGAATCTGAAAAATCAGAATTGCCAGTCTTTGAAATTCAAGATGAGGATGCTTCTAATAAGAGAAGGTATGTGGAAATGAATTCAGACCAGCAGAACCCATGCATGAGTGGATAGAAAAGGATCAAAATGCTCAGAGCACAATCTCCCTTTGCATAGATGATAATCCAATTATATATATATGCAACTGCGAAGCTGCTAAAGAAATGTGGGAGGAACTGAAAAAGGTACATGAAAGAGCTAATCTGAGCAATAAACTATATTTAATTAGAAAACTATAGCAGACCAAGCTGATGAAAGACCAGAATATGCAGGGTTATATAAGGCATACATTAGAAATGTTTGAAAGGCCGAGAGGTATTGGGAAGAATAGGAAAGACTTTCACATTTCAATGCTTTTACTTGGCGGTCTACCTGAAATTCATGAGACACTTGTTACAGCACTCGATGCATGCCCAGATGACAAACTGCCATTAGATTATGTTAAAGGCAAGCTTGTGGATGAACACAAGTGCAAGACAGAAAGCATAAACAGTGAAAGTATGTCCAATACAGAGGCTGCTTTAAAGTTAAAAAACAGATACAGCTAGAAACACATAAATGCTTTGTATGTAAAAAACAAGACACTTAAAGGCAGATTGTAGAATTTGGAAAGCTAGAATGGAAAGACAAGCTAAGTTACAGCAAGCTAAGAATGTCAAAGAAGAAACATATGTCACTTCAGACACTGAATATACATTTGAGTCCAAATGTGGCACCTCTTCTCTGCAGACATGGTCTGTTGACTCAGGAGGTACAAGTCACATAACCAACGACAGAAATGTCTTCACTCAACTTGATCAAAGCAAAACAGACAAAAATCACTACAGCTAATGGGCAGGTAATAAAATCAGAAGATCAGAGATGGTTTTATTGACTGTCCTATCTCTCAGAATATCACCAGAAAAATACATGTGAGACATGTTCTGTATGCACCTGATCTTGAAAGTAACCTATTGTCAATGAAGGAGCTTATAGACCAAGGCAATGTAGTGACTTTCCAAAGTGACAGTTGTATTATCGCAAAATTGAATTGCTTACTCACAAAGGTCAAAATAACAGATGAACTTTATCCACTGAAGTGCAGTGAAATGGTTAATACAACCAAGGAGGAAAAACATTTAAACTGCATTCATCACACTAGACACAGAAGTCTTGGGCACAGACATGCTGAGACAATAAAGAAAATAGTTGACGAAAACTATGCAAGTGGTGGAAAAATTAGCCAGTGTGATCAAATAATGAAATGCACCAGCTGCATTAAGGGAAAAAATGACAAGAAAGCCTTTTCCAAAGCAGAGCAACAGCAGAGCTCAAAAACCTTTAGACAATTCATTCAGATCTTTGCCGTCCAATGAAAAACATGACTCCAGGAAAAATTAGATATTTTCTTAGTTTCAATGATGATTACTCCAGGTATACCACATTGTACCTGTTGCACAACAAGGATGAAGTTCCAGCAAAGTTAGAACAGTATCTAGCTCAAGTAAGTAATAAGTTTGTCAGAATGCCCAGAGCGCTACATACAGACAACGGGCATGAATATACAGGTGGCACAACACAAGCCATTCTAAAAAAACATGGAGTTATGTTCCAGACTACTCTACCATATAACCCAGAACAAAACGGGGTTGGAGAGAGAGAATGAATCGGACTCTCTGTGTGAGTACAAAGAGCATGCTTTTCAATGCTGATACGCCAATCACATACCTGGTAGAGGCTATCACGATTGCATGCTACCTCCAAAATCGCTTGCCAGGAAAAACAACAGAGAAAATGCCATATGGACTGTGGATCAGAGAGAAACTAGATTTGAGACACATCAAAATATTTGGAAGTAAAACCTATGTGCAGATTCCAAAGGAAAAACATAGAAAATGGGATCCATGTGCAGAAAATCCAAATCCCATCGAGCTACACGCTCGAGAGACATGAACCTCAGCACTGAAATAAATAGGACATGCTGGAGAGACAGATTAATAACCCAGAGGCTCCCTTCACTCTGGAATAAAATCCCAGTCCAGGTTAGGCAGAGTCCCTCATTGACTCTCTTCAAGAGGAATCTTGATGAGTGGATGGGAGATCGTAGGTTTACCCCGGGTATCACTTCTGTGTCACTGTTAGACAGAGGCACAGTATACTAACCTCGAAAAAGGGCATAGCAAAATAAATTTAAAATGGGTGGCGAAAGCCAAACACATTCTGGCTAGGCTTATAAATGCCCTAGGGCAGATAGCCTAGTATGAACCCATGAACCTATAAGAAATGTGTACTTGTAGGTTACAGTGAGTCTCAAAAAGGATACAGAATTCTACATCCTGACAAACAAGGTAACAGTCAGAAGTGTGACTGTTGATGTTAAGTTCTATGTGTTCAAAGCTTCAGAAACTGAAACAAACTGTTCAGTCTGAGGAAAACTCCACATCAATGTCACAAGAAAAACAAGAACAAAGTTACACAGAAATAGAAATTATTGCAGACAATTCAAAAACTGATAAAAAAAAATGCTGAACCACAAATGACTTCAATCAGGAAATCAAGAAGCAATAAAGGTTTTCCACCTAAACGTTCATCTTATATGACTCACACAGCAGTTCAGGCTGAGCTGGGTTCATGTGAAATGCTGCAGAAACTACCACCACATGAGAAGCAAATGTGGATTAGAGCTGCTGATGAAGAAATTTTATCACTCAATGAACTCCAGACATGGACACTTTCAGAACTACCTCATGGTAAACTTAATCAGATGTAAATGGATTTTTAAAGTAAAATGTGACTCTGAAGGGAAAGTCTGTAGGTACAAGGCAAAGTTAGTTGCAAAAGGATACTCACAATAATTTGGTAAAGAGTATGATGCTACTTTGGCTCCAGTTGCTAAACAATGAACTTTCAGAGCACTCATGATATTGGTGGCTTTACACAAAATGATTGTGAAACATCACAATGTCAAGACAGCTTTTCTTAATGGAGACATATAAGAAATATATGGGTCACAACCAGAAGGATATGTGAAATGTGGAGAAGAGCCGTCTTGTTTGCAAACTGCAAAATCCTTGTTTGGTGTTAAACAAGGGCTTTGATAGACCAAAAAGTAAACAAAGTTCTGCTACATGAAGGACACATGCAAAGCAAAGCCGATCCATGCCTATACTCTAAATGTATCGATGCTGTATGGATGCATCTGTTAGTCTGTGTGGATGAATTGATTACTGCTTACAAAAGGAATGATAAAATTGTAAAAATAATAACCGTACTCAATCAGCACTTGGACACAAAAGATCTTAATGAGGTGACATTCTACCTAAGAATCAACAACAGAAATGTCTTCACTCAACTTGATCAAAGCAAAACAGACAAAAATCACTACAGCTAATGGGCAGGTAATAAAATCAGAAGGAATCAGAGATGGTTTTATTGACTGTCCTATCTCTCAGAATATCACCAGAAAAATACATGTGAGAAATGTTCTGTATGCACCTGATCTTGAAAGTAACCTATTGTCAATGAAGAAGCTTATAGACCCAGGCAATGTAGTGACTTTCCAAAGTGACAGTTGTATCATCGCAAAATTGAATTGCTTACTCGCAAAGGTCAAAATCACAGATGAACTGTATCCACTGAAGTGCAGTGAAATGGTTAATACAACCAAGGAGGAAAAACATTTAAACTGCATTCATCACACTTGACACAGATGTCTTGGGCATAGACATGCTGAGACAATAAAGAAAATAGTTGACGAAAACTATGCAAGTGGTGGAAAAATTAGCCAGTGTGATCAAATAATGAAATGCACCAGCTGCATTAAGGGGAAAAATGACAAGAAAGCCTTTTCCAAAGCAGAGCAACAGCAGAGCTCAAAAACCTTTAGACAATTCATTCAGATCTTTGCAATCCAATGAAAAACATGACTCCAGGAAAAATGAGGTATTTTCTTAGTTTCAATGATGATTACTCCAGGTATACCACATTGTACCTGTTGCACAACAAGGATGAAGTGCCAGCAAAGTTAGAACAGTATCTAGCTCAAGTAAGTAATACATTTGTCAGAATGCCCAGAGTGCTACATATAGACAACGGGCATGAATATACAGGTGGCACAATGCAAGCCATTCTAAAAAAACATGGAGTTATGTTCCAGACTACTTTACAATATAACCCAGAACAAAACGGGGTTGGAGCGAGAATGAATCAGACTCTCTGTGTGAGTACAAAGAGCATGCTTTTCAATGCTGATATGCCAATCACATACTGGGTAGAGGCTATCACGATTGTATGCTACCTCCAAAATCGCTTGCCAGGAAAAACAACAGAGAAAATGCCATATGAACTGTGGATCAGAACGAAACTAGATTTGAGACACATCAAAATATTTGGAAGTAAAACCTATGTGCAGATTCCAAAGGAAAAACATAGAAAATGGGATCCATGTGCAGAAAATCCAAATCCCATCGAGCTACACGCTCGAGAGACATGAACCTCAGCACTGAAATAAATAGGACATGCTGGAGAGACAGATTAATAACCCAGAGGCTCCCTTCACTCTGGAATAAAATCCCAGTCCAGGTTAGGCAGAGTCCCTCATTGACTCTCTTCAAGAGGAATCTTGATGAGTGGATGGGAGATCGTAGGTTTACCCCGGGTATCACTTCTGTGTCACTGTTAGACAGAGGCACAGTATACTAACCTCGAAAAAGGGCATAGCAAAATAAATTTAAAATGGGTGGCGAAAGCCAAACACATTCTGGCTAGGCTTATAAATGCCCTAGGGCAGATAGCCTAGTATGAACCCATGAACCTATAAGAAATGTGTACTTGTAGGTTACAGTGAGTCTCAAAAAGGATACAGAATTCTACATCCTGACAAACAAGGTAACAGTCAGAAGTGTGACTGTTGATGTTAAGTTCTGTGTGTTCAAAGCTTCAGAAAATGAAACAAACTGTTCAGTCTGAGGAAAAATCCACATCCATGTCACAAGAAAAACAAAAACAAAGTTACACAGAAATAGAAATTATTGCAGACAATTCAAAAACTGATAAAAAAAGATGCTGAAACACAAATTACTTCATTCAGGAAATCAAGAAGCAATAAAGGTTTTCCACCTAAACGTTCATCTTATATGACTCACACAGCAGTTCAGGCTGAGCTGGGTTCATGTGAAATGCTGCAGAAACTACCACCACATGAGAAGCAAATGTGGATTAGAGCTGCTGATGAAGAAATTTTATCACTCAATACTCCAGACATGGACACTTTCAGAACTACCCCATGGTAAACGTAATCAGATGTAAATGGATTTTTAAAGTAAAATGTGACTCTGAAGGGAATGTCTGTAGGTACAAGGCAAAGTTAGTTGCAAAAGGATACTCACAAAAATTTGGTGAAGAGTATGATGCTACTTTGGCTCCAGTTGCCAAACAATGAACTTTCAGAGCACTCATGACATTTGCGGCTTTACACAAAATGATTGTGAAACATCACAATGTCAAGACAGCTTTTCTTAATGGAGACATATAAGAGGAAATATATGTGTCACAACCAGAAGGATATGTGAAATGTGGAGAAGAGCGTCTTTTTTGCAAACTGCAAAAATCCTTGTTTGGTGTTAAACAAGGGGCTTGCGCATAGACCAAAAAGTAAACAAAGTTCTGCTACATGAAGAACACATGCAAAGCAAAGCCGATCCATGCCTATACTCTAAATGTATCGATGCTGTATGGATGCATCTGTTAGTCTGTGTGGATGAATTGATTACTGCTTACAAAAGGAATGATAAAATTGTAAAAATAATAACTGTACTCAATCAGCACTTGGACACAAAAGATCTTAATGAGGTGACATTCTACCTAAGAATTAACATACGGCGTGCGGAGGACAGCATTTTTTTGTTGAATCAGAGTGCAAACACTGATTTAGTTCTTCAATAGTTCAACATGGCTGAGGCTAAAGGAGCAAGCACACCCATGGACATAGCTTATCCAAAGTTGGAATGAGAGGAAGATCTTCTACCATCTAATGAACAGTACAGACAAGCAGTGGGAGCACTTCTGTACATTGCAGCCACTACGTCCAACCATTGCAGCAACCATGTCGCTTCTCTGCAGGTCTGTAAGTAAACCATGTCAAAGAGAAAGGAATTCAATAAAAAAATTATGTGGTATCTCAAAGACACAAAAATATTGAGTTTAAACAATTGGTGACTTAAAACCTCACAGGATATGAGGACTCTGGGTGGGTGACCTCAACACATGCAAATCTATAAGTGGTTACTGGTTCAAATTAGGAAACAGTCCTATATCCTGGTCCAGCAAGAAACAGATCTCAGTGGCATTGTCTTCTACAGTGGCAGAATATATCTCTGCAGCCTATGCCAGTCAATACTTGAAGATCTTGGAGAACCAGTGCCCAGCCTATGGTCTTATATGAGGACAATCAGGCATGCATTAAGCTTGCAACCATTCTGAAGATCAATGCACAATCCAAGCATATTGATGTCAGACACCATTACATTCATGACTTGGTTGAACAAAAAGTGATTGTGCTTTCATATTGTGAAACTGATAAATGATTGATAATGCTATGACAAAACCACTCACAATAAGCAAGTTTGTAGATTTCAGATCACAAATGGGGTTGACTTAAGTAGTAGTTGTTGAATGGAGGTGTTAGACACACACACACACACACACACACACACACACACACACACACACACACACACACACACACACACACACACACACACATATATATATATATATATATATATATATATATATATACATGTATATAATAACAACTACCAAGTGTGTGTATAATCTATTTCAGTTATGTGCAATAATATATTTAGCCACAAGCTGACAGTGTTTTCTGATGGATACTTATGGCAATAGGATCATAGGAAGTTACTAGGCTACTAGCCCTGAAGTCCTTACAAGCCTAGTGAAGAATTTAGCCCATGTTCATCACTCAACGCCCCTGTCCAGCAGGGACAAAGGCGGAATCCCAGGCGTGTATTTGTGTTCCCTGTCCAGTTATCCAGGTTGTGCTTAAAATGGGTTAATGATGTACTCTGCTGCTTGATGGAGAGAGGAAGTCTATTACACAGAAAGGGAGTCTCTGGGACACAAATCTGTCCTGCCATCAAGTTGTATTGATGTCACAGACCAGGTTGAGGTCACACGTGCTAGTTACACAAGTGCAGCTTGACTTGCGGATATGCAGCAGTCCCATCAAAGCGGTGTCTGACATTGCTTTGTATGCCTGACAGAGATCACCTCTAATGAGTCTGTATGAGACTGAGTAGATGGACAGGGCCTTTAGCCTATCTATGCAGGGTAGAGGTTTGAGGCCCTGGATTTTCCTGGTAAAGAACATTTGTGGTCTCCAACTGCTGGATGTGCTTTGTGAGGTACATGCCAAAAGAGGCATTGTACTCAATAATAGGTCTTATAAGGGAAGAATATAGGGATGTTGTGACCTCCTTGTCCCTGGATGAGATACCCTTACTAATAAGGTGGGCCATGTAGAAAGCTTTCCATACAATGGAGACAATATGCTGGTAAAAAAGTCAGTTTGCTATCAACCTGTACACATCACATAGGGGAATTAATGACAGTACCCATCTTGCAGTCATCTGCAAACTTGGTCATCCATAGCCCACTGGTTTAAGCCTGCACCTCAGACAGGTATATCCCACACAACAGAGGCCCCAAGACTGATCCCTGGGGTACACAGCTCATTACGGGTCTACTGCTTGAGGTGGCTTCCCCTATTTTGACTAGATGGGTTCTATCAGTGAGCCAGTTTGCTATCCATCTAGTAACATATGGATTGATGCCTAGTTGAGAGAGTTTATTTATTATACCTGAGTGAGGAAAAGTATCAAAGGCTTTGCCAAGGTCACGGAAGGCAGTGTGCACCATCCTCCCTTCGTTCATGGCTTTGGTGACTGTCTTAAAAAAATCAACCTAATGTAACAGGCATGACATCTCGTTGATGAAACAAAACTATGTAGAATTGAATGTTTGGAGGTTGCCAATGTCCTTCTTAATGAGGTCCATAATAATCTGCTCCATGGCCTTGCAGATCAGGCTAGTTAGGTTGATGGGACTACAATTTCCTGGATCAGTGGATACTCCACCTTTGTGCAAAGGGATGACAGCAGCTGTCCTCCACTTGGCTGGGATGAAGCTGGTACTCAAGCTTTGGTTGAATAGGGTGCCTAATAGTGATGCAAGTTCCTACCTGAGTTCATGTAGGATGCAGCCTGGAATGTTATTGGGTCCCATGGAGGCTGTAATTTTTGCCTTTGAGAGGGCAGTGATGACTTGCTCCCTAGAGATAAGGGGAGTGGGGTAGGTGCTGAGGATGTCCTGATTTCCTGAAGGGGAGCCAGGGGGTGAAGTTTTCACTGAACCCGTCTGCCAACACATTGGCTATATCTACAGCATTTGTGTATGTGGTGTCCTTGACCAACAGTTCTGAGCAGATCTGAGTGCTTCCTTTGAGATTGTGGACATATTTGAAGAAGGCCTTATGATTGTCTTTAGTAGATGTGACCAGTTTTGACATGAAGTTGCTTTGGAGGATTTCATTAGTGCTCTTATTTGCTAGTTCAGGCTAAGGAGAGATTCCTTTCAATTAGGCACCTGCTCCTTCTTGGTCCTGGACAGCAATTTTGTTTTCCATTTATTATAGAGTTTAATTTATTGCAGATGTCCACTAGACAGGTTTACTCTTCCTTGAGTGGGATCATTTTGTCCTGTCTGGTATTCCTGATTCCATGCAACTATATAAATGCTCGTATAGTACTTTGGTGTAGGTTTCGACATATGTGCCAGTTCCAATGGAGGGAGGGGGCTGTGAAGCTATTTATACCTTTGCTCAGGCGGTTGTAATAAGCTTTGGAGAAGTTTTTTTGTTTGACCCTAGCTAGATGTGGGGGGGGGGGGCAGGGGAGGTCGTTACTTCGAAAGTGACTACTTTGTGGTCAGATCTTACCAGGGAGGAAGACACTGTAGAGGTGCTGCAGTGGTTACTCATGTTGGTTAATTTTAAGTCCAAGATATTATCACCTCTTGTGGTGGTGTCAACCAGCTCGTCCAAGGCATTTGAATTGATAAAATCAAGGAGTCTCTTGGCATTTGTGTTTTGGCATGAGTAGTTCGTCCAATATATTGTTGAATAATTAAAGTTACCCAGGATCAGGGTAAAGGGTTGAATCTTGATGGTTTTGAAGAGTTCCAGATAGGTGGAATGGGCATCTTGAGTCAGAGTTGGGGACTTGTAGCTAGCTATGATTTGAATAGGGGTCTTGTTAATGGTTAACTGCACCTGGAATGTCTTATGTGTGTCATACTGTCTGACCAGCCTGGAGGAGTGTATGTCATTTATATATATATATATATATATATATATATATATATATATATATATATATATATATTACAAATCTACCTCATTTTGCTTTGCTCCCCACGGTTTGGTGTCTGAATGTATGATAGGATGAGTAACCTGGTATGGTAATATGGTTGATGTAATTTCCTGTTCCTTTAGCAGTGTGTTTCATGACATTAAAAAAGAAAGAAAGAAAGAAAGAAAGAAAGAAAGAAAGAAAGAAAGAAAGAAAGAAAGAAAGAAATGTATTTCAGTTTAGACTGCAATCAGGCTGTAAACATCTATTTGCTGCACCAGAAGACATTTTTCTAACAGATGGTGTCTAGGTATGGTGTGAACAGCAAAATGCTATGAGTTTGACTAGCTTGCAGTGCCATCTTTTGTACTTTTCAGCTAACCGTGCAAGTGCATAATCATGGATGAGTCTTTTAGCACAAGAATTGTGATGTAGAGATTTTCATATGAAACTAAATCATTAATATAACTAACACACCGAGTGCCTCAAAACTGCTGGATAGAAACAGCTGTGGCTCAGTGAGAAGTAGTACCCTGAGCTTTGCCTTGATTTTTGTTTTTGTTCTGGTGGGAGATTGAAAACATTGAGCCTGAGATAAAACAGGAGATACTGCCTGCATATTTCAGGAAACTGCTTTTCTACATTGAGTTGTTGGCTCAGATACATTGGGTTTATTTGTGGTGGTGGTTGGTTCAGTATAACTGACTGCAGTCTTTGGGAGATATCTGTAACCAGGAGTCATTAATATGCTATAAAGTGTGCTGCCATTGAATTTTATTTGTCATAGTATAAGATATACTTTGTAGTACATAGGGCACATAGGTCCAGGGAATAGACAAGGGACTGGGGATCTCGCAATAAAGAGATATCTGTCGATCTAATGATTACGTGGGTGTATTTAACTACCAAAATTAACCTCTTTGTTATGTGAAGCTGGGTGGCTGGGTAAGGTTCTGAAGAGAATATTCAATGAATGTGTGTCATTCTTGCTTACTAGATGTTCATGGAATGAAGGGTGATTCAAGCAGTATCCTGTGTTGTGGGTGTGAGTTGAAGGGTAAAGCTGTTTTAACTTTTGTCTCCAAAGACTGTGATTGCATATGGCCAAGCATTGCAAAGTGTTGTTTGCTATGGTAACTTTCATTAGTAGGGGTACTTTCAACTATTGTACACACTGGCGAGGGAGGCACTTGTTTCATCTTTGCTTCTGGGATTGGTTTCAAAAAAGTGGTTAAGAAAAACTCTGTTTCTTACATGGAATATGTTGTAATACATCTTTAACATGTTCTGACTTGGATTTTGGTGGTGTTTATTAACAAGTACAGGTACTGCTCAATAGAGGGGCAAAAGTAGTTGGCTGTCATTTGACTTGTATTAGGCCTCACCCTAGTATTGTGCTACATACTGTACTTACAAAGGGCAGGGTTATTACTGCAGTACACTTGGTGATAGTGCCTGCATACTTGTCTTTATATTGGCAGTCTGTGTTATTGACCTGGTGAGTGACATAAAACTGCACACAGTTAAATCAGAAAGGCACTGCAACTGTTATGGGAATAGTCAGGGTACAGGAAAATGCAAATATATGCATCTACAGTTGTGGTGGAGGTCATATATGTGATGTGGTGTGTCTGTGATGTACAGAACATGTCAACCTGCATATATCCATTCTCATGGCAGGACATTTTTCATATGTTGATGCAGCTAATCATTATGTATGTCTGAGACACATGTATGATGACCTACTGACAGAAGTAAAATGGCAGACATCTTTACTGGTAAAATGTGCCTCTTTTGTGGGTCATTGGTAACACATCCTTGGTAACAATGGGATATGATACAGGGTGGTTATATGTAGTTGGGAGTCATATAACAGGTCACTAGCTTCCATGTATCTATCCTGAAAATGTCAGAGAAAGATTTTGAAGGAGTGGAAAACTGCAGAGTGGCTCCCTATTATAATTCTGATACATCTAAGTGTGAGCCCTAGAATTAAAAAAAGGTATGAAAATATAGAACACTGTATGTCAGTGTTGTTCATTTTATTTATTTTTTTATTACAAGAGATAAACCTTTTACACCTCCCAATATGGGTGGCAAATCTACCACATTCCCCAAACTTATGTCAACTCACACAACTTTTACCCTATTTGCTAGCATTGCATTTATATGAAACTATATTGGATTTTACTCCTTTTTACCTTTTTGCCATTTCATCGGACCCCAGTAGCCACCCCTGACATACTTCTCTGGTTTTGCTCATTTAGTTTGGTCCACATCCATTAATAATTAATTGACGTTATGCCCAGGTCAAAAAAAAAACTCTGCTCAAAACTCTAACATCTTTACCTTTGTCATTGTATTTCTATCCTTCATCTCCTTCTAAACTATACATTGACACGCACATTGTACACTACTGAAATATTTACCAAACCAACCATGATTTTTTCTGAATTAGTTAAGACCATATCTAGAAATCGTTGCTTTTTAGTAAAGTCCTGTGTAGCATGGACAAACCCTTCACTGTCCAAGGTTGCAGGCAAATCTTGTTTCCTGTATACTGCTGACCTCAGAATCTTCCATTTCATTTTTGAGAGCTCCAGATCCTCAAGAGCATTGCACTTGTTTTCCTATGATCCTTCTACTTTCTCCACCAGTTTATCATCCTCCACTATTGATTAATTTAGGGGAAAATACATTGCAAGAAATGAATCCAAAATCCTTAAATCATCCCCTACTTTAACCATGAGTGTACTTACCTTAGCTTCTGGTTCTGTCTAATCTACTGGCGATCTTCAATGTCATGATAATGAATGCCACTCTTTGCAAATTTCTACTCCATTTCCATCCTTCTCTTCTCTATTTTCCTGAATAAACTATACTGATTGTATATTCCAGTTGTCACCTTTGTTTACCATTGACTTGGACAACATTCCAATATGTTACAGTCCAAAAATTCTCATATTCTTACTTCATAAATAAAAAGATAGGTAGCAGCGGACCTGGCTGCAGGCCATAATATTGTGATGGACAGCAATGTGGTGTGACCATTTTGTATGAGAAGTTCTGCTACTGCACCCTGACTAGTAGGCTTATTTCCTCAGAAGCAATGCTATTTTCTCAAAAAGTTAATCAAGCATAACTTAAAAATACTGAAAAAATAGAAGGAAACATCATTAATATAATAAAGCATGCATGTCCTTAAGTCATTTTTTTAGGAAGCAGGAAATATATCTATCCCCTCCACCAAATGCATACAAGTCTTCTACTGAAGGCTTACAGAACAAATTTTAGGATGAGTAACAAACAGACAGGGCTCATTTTCTTTTATTTTTGACACTAAATTAATTGTATTACTGAACAGAGCACATATAAATTGGACAGTGATTAAACATCAGTGACAAGCTGAACATCAATTTGCATCAGCCTTGAAATATGCAAGATGTTTATGATACTGATATTGTGACCTTTACTTCATCCAGTACTTGTGATAATTACACTTACATTTCATGTCCATGTTTACATCTTTTCCTTCTTAGTCCTTTTTTCCAGTTTATCATTTATTGTATCAGAACATCCACATTACATATATATCTTTTCCCACCCTTGCATATTAATTTATATTCTTTACTCTAACCTATTACAGTTAATTATAGAAACTGCAACACACATACTTGTTCTGATCATTTCACCTTAAAACAGTGGTGTGAGTTAATCTAGAGTCATTCTACCATAATGGACCACTCTTCTCCAACCATGCTTAACATCTCATTACAGAGGGTATTGACCTAAGTCATTCTCGGGGAATAGTATCGTTGTGATTACTTGTTGACACACAATCACTCATTACCTGCGCCAGGCCATATTTTCCAAAAGTTCCCATTGTGTTTTGTGACACTTCTGCTTCCAGTCCTTCAATTTACAACACAATCCCAAAGCAAAATCATAAATCCTCTACTAAGTTAAAAACATAAACAAATATACTCACCAAATGCATAGGCATATATATGGCAAAAAATGCCTGGGTAACAACATATATATATATATATATATATATATATATATATATATATATATATATATATTTTTTTTTTTACAAAAAAAAAAAAAGTGGGGCCACACTTGTATTTCAAATATACCAAGTTAATATAGGATTGTGGTATAACAAAATATCTCTTTAACAAATACAGCAGTCCTGTAATGCATCAGCTAAATCATTACCAAAACAGTATCATGATCACAACATTCCAGTATTATTTTCACTGTACATTCAAACTCATTATTGGCCATATTTGAACTATGTCATGCCCAGTGTAAATGACCAGCAAGGTGTTTCCTATTATAGTCATTATAGTCCAAAATAGCAAACATACAATTGAAGTGTCATATTTTAAAACCTTTAATAAATTGTTTTAGCATCTCTGATTAACATGCAAACAACTTCAAGAGCATCATACTCAGCTTTACTTGAATAAGCGTAATGCTTTTATTTATGTTAATTTCATATGCAACAGAATGACATCTGCTCATTTGTATGGCTGGCTCATCTAGCTACTATTGCCATTCTCCAATTTGCCCATCCAGTTCTGGGTTGTAGAGCAAAATAAATAAATATAAATATATTAAATAAATAAATAAATAAAACTCTAGCACTCCAAACCAGATCCATTCCCCATTTCTTCCCCTCAGGTATAAGCTGTGGAGAAAAAATAAATCCATCCCGATCTAGCACTAGAACCCAGGAAGACAGGTACATTCCCATTATTCACTAACTTTACCCCTTTTCTTTGTCTCTAAGTTACACAGCAAAAAAAAAAAAAAATGATTCTGAAGGTTTGTTTCAAGAAGAATCTGATGGTCTATTGCTCCCCTTCTGTCTTTGTTGAAATGAATGCAGGTACTGCAATACCACTTGATTCTCATAACACCTTGTACCCAGGATGGCAGGTCCCTTCACCCCACCTTAGCTATGTTTCTGTTGCTTAGTACTTATTATTCAAACAATTTGTACCAAAATAATTATTTAACTCTTACATAAAATTACATTATTTTTGTCATCAACAAATATTTTTGTATTTTTGTTTGAAAATCTGTCAAAATTTGAAATATAACTCTCTGCAGAGACTCAGTCAAGTAGACTTTCTAGCAAGACTTTTGTCAGTTAAATTTCTCTAAGTCTTTTGGGTCTCTAATATCATGACAGGAATGGACCCATTCCTAAGTCAGGTTATAATGGAATTTCATGAAATTAGTATTGATTCAATCTTTGATGTGAGCTAAAAGTGCTCTTCACAGCATCTGCAACGTACCCAAAACTGATTCTAATTCATACAGTATTGCATCTATTGGTAGCATATCTAAATATGACTGTAAATTCTTTCTTATTAGACCTGTTGATCGTACTACTCTGGGTATCCTCCTTCTACATTGTTGCCATTTTACCTACAAATCCTGGTATTTTCTGACTTTTGTGTCTCTCTGTACGTAAGTCACTGTAATTGCTGGGTCAATCAATTTCAATGATTAGTGTTACTTTTGCCCTTCTTTCTTGGACTACAATATATGTTTTCCTGCATGTATTTTTTGAACTGTTGGCAATGGGTGATCCAGTGTGATATAAACTTCATCATTCTCTACAACACTTTATGATTCATGTTTCCAGAGCTTCTCAACTAATTTACTGTTGTAGTGTTTGCACAGTTCCAGATTCAACAGTTTTGCCACATTATTGTGCCTTTCAGTATACAGTCCCTCTGGTAGGAGTTAACACACCCAGCAGCAAGATGTGTGACTGTTTCTCCCGCATGTCCAGGGAACTTTATAAACCAGTGTGAGCTATCATTATTAACCTGTCACCTTTTGGCTTCAGTTCAGCTTTCCTTAACTATTCCTATATCAAATCCTGATCAACATGAGGTTGCTCCAGGATATCTGTACTTGCTACAATATTTATGCCTTTTCCACATTTCTTTCCTTCCTATCTGATCCTTCCCCTTACATTTTTTTCTGCTTTTTGGCATGTTCAATTGCTGTCTGATTTTTGTTTGTTTTTGGTTTGATTTCCATTTCCACTTGATACCAATATGCTTCTGCTAAACTAAGCAGAGACTTCTTCTCGTGTTTTAAAATTTTCACTATGTTTGGATCTGATGAAATCAGTAGATATGTATGTAGTCCCATGACTGCAGATCTATACATGTAATCAATTTTGAGGAGGCCCATACCTCCTTCAGAATGGGGAATATATGTATAATCTTGGTATACATTGATATTTATATATTATTTGAGAAGCATGAATTATTTTTCTTGTTTTCCTGTCAAAGTGATCAAATATTTTTTGGAGCCATTCAATTATCCCAAAAAGTGTAAGACAGAATTGGAAGAGCAATTTGGTTTATAGTTCAGGCTTTATTCCTAGATGTAAAGGCAGTCTTCAAAATTAGTTTTAGTGTTTATTCCTATTTGTTCATGTTTTATAGACAGCCCTTGATCAATTCCCAAATATTTCTATGTTCCCTCCTGCTCATGTTCCTTTATATTACATCCCTGTCCCAGACTGACATTTTCTTTGTGTTGCCGCTTTCCTGCTTTGAGTTCTCTATATGGGATACCTTATTACCACTCAACCTTCATAATCACCACTTATTTTCCTACCGTTACAACAGTCAAATATTTCAAAACATACTTATGTAGTTTGAAAAAAATATTCCAGAGCATATGCATTTAATGGTCATAAAATTTGCAGCCATGTTTTGGATAGCTACAAATCCATGAATCATTGGACGCACATACACTGTATCAGCATCTTAAGCAGGAATGGCATTTACTCCAAAGAGGAAAGCTCATCATTGAATCATTGAAACATATTAGTTATAACATAATATCTAATTTGACCCTTGCACTTAAGAGGGCAAACAGTCACATATATGTTTCCATAAGGTCTATTGCATTTCAATAGCTATTGTCAGACTTAGTGATACATTGCACAAGTAGTCTACCTTCATTCAAAATACAGTGTTTATAAATAGGTTACATTAGACAGAATTTCTGATTGTATTACTCTTCTGTCTTTATACCATGAATAAATCCAGGGAGGCATATATATATATATATATATTTTTGCTTCTCATTTCAAATTTTGTATAACTTCAAAAATATAAATAAATCTCAACTTTTTATGACAAATGTAATTTTGTCTCACCAATATGTTCCTCTAAAGATTATGTAAGCACAGCATCACTTTCATCTTTTTGGCCTTACTCCTCTTCTTATTCTTCATCCACTTCAGCAGATTCCAAACATTCAGAATCTTTACCGGAGTCCTGCATTAAGAATTCTTCAGTGAAATACTACAGCATTGGCTAGAGGCCCTGCAACACTCCCATTGTTAACTGTGCTGCTGTAAACATCTACGCCCATGTGGAGAAGCATCTTGAAGAATACTGGGTACAATAACTTATACTGAATTCTTTATTCTTGAAGTTCCCTAAAAGGGGATAATATCTGCACCTTTTGTTGCTGAGTAGACTCCATGAAATTATGATCTACAATTAATGGTTTACTTTCTATCATAATCCCCTTCCTTGGTCATTACAGTTATAAAATGTTTTTGCTCTCTCTCATACTACATGAATTATACTAAAGACACTCTTAGGCAAACCATTCCACTGGATCTACTGTAACTGTAACTGATCTACTTTCTCTAATACAAAGCACCACTTAGAGAAGCTATCCTGGGATTCAGCAAATTCTGTGTAAGCTTTGCACAAAGCTTACATGGAGTTTACATGTTCTCACTGTGATGTGGGGTGAGCAGCAGCATTCACTGCATATTCATGCTGCAACCTGCATTTAAATGTAAATAAGCACAGCTTTATGGCAGGCAACAGTGTTGTCAGCCAGGAAACCATGTAACTAACATGTGTAGCAATCTTGTTTAAGTCAGAGCCCAGAAGGTTTGTGGTTTTGCATGGAATGCTGCAATGGTCACCAGGGTTTAACAGTTAATAGTTTTCATAGCTGTCAATCTCTTATTGCAAGATATCTGGGCAAAACGCAACATAAGGGGGGAACTGACCCATAAATAGGGTCAGATCTCACATATTTACTCTTTTAAAATTAGAAATGTGCTTAGAATAGCAAGGGGATTGTGTGAAGATGGTTTCACTTCATAATCTCAAAATGCTGAAATACCGAATTTCAGCATTCCGAGATGATGAAGCCGAACCATTCACAATATCAAAACCCACAATCACGAATCACACAATCACAAACATACTACACTATACACCACATATCACACACACCATTCCACCCACAGCACACAAACCACACAACCCTACACTACATATAAGCAGGAGGACAAGCCCCCCCTGCACCGCCATATGGGGGGGTTGTGCTCCCCACACCCCACCTACTTATTCGAGATCATACATAACATAAAAAAAAACCTCACACCACGGCATTCTCCACTCGCTCGCACACAAATACACATCACACATACACAAACACCAACAAATCCAACACTCACACTCAGACATACACCTCCCTACCCTTACCCACATATACAATGTACAAAAACACACACAAACATTCACTCACCTGCAATTTCAGGCACCATAACACTACACTCAACGTACCGGAAATGCATAAGTATGGATTTGAGATATTCAAATTCGCTCTTACGCACTTTCAGCATTCTAAATTTCAGGCTTCATGGTCTCGGAATGCTAAAATTCGGTATTTTAGCATTTCAAGATTATGAAGTGAAACCGTGAAGATACATGTTCTGAAGAATATGAAAGCCGAAATTCAAATGTATGTTATTATTGCATGACATCAGTCCTGAAATCATTCCAGTGATATGACAGAAAACCACAGATTTTATAAGGAACACATCAAAAGATATATAAGGCAGCAATTTGGAAATTATGTGACAATCTGTACAGTTGAGAGGTATGAATTAGTTATGTATATAGTCCAAACACAGTGCAGGACAGTGCATACAGTGCAGATATTTGTGAAATCCCATTCCTGGCATTCTGTACTGAAGCTGTGTAAATGATCTCTAAGGGTAGATGGAATTAATGTAAAATAAACAGTTAGGGGAAGTGTGTGTACTGAATAGAGACACACAGATGAATTTTAAGAATGAACACAGGGAAAGAAGAAAGGTGAACCAACCTAATGTACAGAAGATGCAGGCATGTAAATGGAAGGCAGTTGTAACAGCAACATCAATCACATATCAGTATGGCACAGTAGGGACTGCACAATGAAAATGTGTATTATGTGACAGTTACATAAAATGACATAACAGTGGGGAAGATCACTGTGTGAGATAAGCATCCTTACATGAATAATCCAGAGAACATCTATCAGGGATATGATACAATTGGGGTAGGGTGCATATTTTTAAGCTGTGCAAACTGATTTGCCTGAATACGAGTATAATCTCAGCAGAGATCTTCAGCAAGTTGGACACAGATAAAGGCTCATGGACAACATTAAAAGAAGCAAGTACAATCATGGACAATATCAGAATAATACCACCAGTAATCCCATGTCTCTGACACAACATATGAAATTTAGAGTGATCAGAGATGATTCTGCACAAACACACCTGTTCAACTATTACAATCATGCACACTGTCGAAGCACTGTAACATCTGCAGGAGATGTTAGTAGCTGCACTGGTATACCTGTATGCAACATTATGATCAATACAGGCTTGGTGACCGATGTGCATGGCAGATATATATGGCACAATCCGCACTGTCCCGACTGTTACCCATGCCAGTAAAGTCAAACAGCTATGTATGTACTGTGTGCATCATCAGAACTGATAGCACACATGCATCTGGTGTAACACACTCAGTAGCTGGGTTACATACAAGGAAGTAGTCAGCACTGCGACTACATGCTGGTGGCCGTTCCACTTACCATCTACCCCAGGCAACAGGTCACATATCTATTTGTTTGATTATAGGGTGTGATGTCTACATTATACTTGGGCTGTGTATTTGTTTTCCTGATGTAAGAAATCCCCCCATGTTTTTGTATCATTGCAGGTGTTGTCATGTCTCTGACAGCAATCTTTGGTGTGGGTTGATACTGTCTATATTATACTAATATCACAGTTGGAGTCAATGACTGCACACAATCTGTGGTTCCTTAGACTGTTGTTTAGACATGGGATGTTTATGTTATCTGTGATGTCTGTTACTTAAATAGTGGACATGAAGGGGTTTAACCGACAGCCCTGATGTATGGACCTGATCACTGGACCTAAGACATAGGTCACTTCCTACATTTCAACATATTTAGATGCCACATATGTGATACGGTAGTTTACCCACTTGATGATATAGGTGTTTATGGCCACATCTGATAGTGTTGAGTGAATATCCTCCTATGCAGAGGTTACAGGGAATTTTCACCCCTACCCCATGGAAAAACATGACAAAGGACATAGTAATAGGTTATTTCCCCAAAGATGGTAGTAGTCACCACAGTATTCATAGTTGTTCATACAGTGGTAGTTTTAATGGATTTCCTGATGTAATGACTGAGAATAATACCTAGATGTGTAATGACGGGTCCACTACACATAGTTATAATGATACTTCTAGGAATAATATCATTTACACACAATTTTAATATATACAATTACACAGATTTGGTGATTGATGAAAATTATTTTCCCTTTTTTCTAAAAGGGTTACCTTTCTACTAGCACATAAATTGAAACTGGAGGATATTATCTTGGATATTAAACTATTTATTAGAAAATTGAATCTGAAATATATGTTTAAATATTCCTTAATAACCAATGAGGTGTTTACATTGAGTAAAAGAAGTACCTATAACCCACCACTGCAACAAGATTTGCAAAATTTTGAGAAGTGTGTGACAAGTCAAACAAGGAATGGCTATGAAACAAATAGATATTACCAATTTAACTTGTCCCTAGAAGAAAGAAAACTATTAAAAGAATTAAGTTACAATGATAAAAGCAGGGTTATGAAGCCGGACAGGGGGGGGGGCAGTGTGGTACTTATGGAACAATGGGACTATGCAGCCAAAATGCTGGGGATTTTGAATATAGGAAACAGATATGTACCTGTCTCTAAAAATTAACTTAACATTTCATATAGGAAAATAGATTTGACTTTGAAGATAAGTTGATGCAGGGACTTATTGATTTACAGTTATATCAGTTCCTGAGAGTACAAAAGCCTATTATGCCAGCAATTTTTGGGATCCTCAAAGTTCACAAACAGGTAGATAATCTACATTTGAAACCCATAGTTACTTCTCAAGGGTCAAAAACACAAACCCTAGCTATTTTTGTGGACACTAATCTAAAAAGTTTTTTATCTAAAATACCCCCACAGTCTCACTGATTATTGGGATTTTTTGAATAAAATTGGGACCATGGAATATAATGGAAACATTATATTTTTAACTATTGATCTCAAGGATCTTTTTTCCATGATACCCCACAAGACTGGATTAGATTGGTTTGAAAATATGTTAGTTGAATTCATCTTCTTGACACCAAATGACTTCAGATTAGTATTGGAGAATATGGAAATGGTGTTAAAATACAATTATATTTATTTCCAAGGGTAATTGTATCACCAATTGGATGGGGTTGCCATGAGGTCCTCCTGAGACCCCCCCTATGCAAATGTAGTAATGTTATACTGGGAAACACATTTTGTTCTTACATCTAGTTACTACGAATATATAGATAGATATTATTGTTTCCTGGATGACGTATTTATTTTATGGAAAGGACCAAGAGAATTAATTTCTCCCTTTATGGAATGTTTGAATCACACCACTTAATTTCTGCAATTCACCCATGAGATAGGCTTGGGAGAAACCCATTATTTAGATATTAGATTAACTAAGGATTATATTAACAATAGTTTTAGATCCAATATTTACAGAAAATAGTGTTTTTCCATCTCCTATTTACATTATGATAGTGATCACCCATATTTCCTAAAGTGTAATATTGTTACAGATGGTAAGAATAGCCAGGATGACATCAGATGAAAATGATTTTCTAAAAGAAATTGACTATGTACACACATTGTTTGGAGAAAGGGGATATCCAGACAGTTTAATTAACCCCATCAAAAATACTATTGTTAAAGGATGGGGGACTATCTATTTACCCCTACTCATAAGTGGAGATGTTATAAGTAGCAGAAAGAAAATGAATGTTACTAAACTAGTATTACCCCAGATACCATACTTAGTTTTAACGCATGGTTAGAGTATAGGTTGGGTTAAGAAATGTATTAATGACACTTGGGACATGTTTAAAGAATGCCCAGCAAAATGGACTTTTTTCAGAGATCCCTCAGATATAGTTATAAGAGGAATCACAATTTTAAAGAAATTTTAGAAAAGAAAAAGGGAGAACATAAGGGAGGGGCAAGTCCCAAGCTTGGTACATTTAAATGTGGGAGATGTTCCAAGTGTCGCTTTGTAGCAGGATCTAAAGATTTATGTATGCCCATCATTTCTTATAAACTTAAAAGCAGGACATACTCCAGTTGTTATACCAGAGGGGTGGTGTATCTTGCTTATTGCGCAGCATGCTGGGCATATAATATAGGGAAAAATGAAAGTAATCTAAGAAAGTGTATATATGAACATATGTATGATATAATTAGAAAAAATTAGAATAATGCTTTATATAGACATATTTTAACATGTGACAAGGCGGATTATAAATTTTGGGTGTTAGAAGAGGTGAAACATAGTGAGAGGGGGAGATTGGGAAACCAAATTAGAATATTGAGAGATGGTCTGGCAATTAAGATTGGATGCATGTAACAACCCAGGGTTGAAAGACCATATCTCTATTACCCCAGCCCTCAAACTATTAGCTTCCAACCCAAAAAGACTAAAAAACTAACAATTTATTATAGATAGTTTATTAAATGGAAATTAGGATAGATTATACATACATATGTTTACTTGATAGTTCGCTTTAATATTATGCTGTTAAAAAGTTGTGCTGCATAGATGTATTACTGTGGTGTTAGGATGAGTTTTATGACTTTTTTTATATATACACATATTTATATACATATTTTAATTATATATAATATTTATATAACACATTTATTTACATATACAATAGGTTCTTGATTTTTTTTACAAAATAGTCCTTTTAACAATATCTATATATTTATTGTATATTATGTATTTAACAGTCTAGAAGGAATGCAAGAGTCTATGTTAAGAAGTTAATTATACCATGACCCCCTATTAATATTCCAAAACGTGCACGCTGATTGGCCAGCGTGCACGTTGTAAATCGACTTATACTAATGGAAAAAGGTTCGGTCGCCCGGACTTTTTCCATTAGTATAAGTCTTTTTTTAAAACACTGTCTCGCTATGATAAAAGAGTTTAACATAGCGACACAGGTTTAAAAAAAGCAACGGAGATCTCTGTTGCTTTTTTAAAAGCTGTCTCGCTATGTTAAACTCCTTTAACATAGCAACACAGTGTGTAAAAAGCAACGGAGATCTTGCTTTCTCCGTTGCTTTTTTATAAACCTGTCTCGCTATGTTAAATGGGTTTAACTTAGCGAGACAGCTTTAAAATAAGCAACGGAGATCTCTGAGTGGATGAAACAAATGTGTTCCTTAGCTGACTCTATAGCAGGAAGTGTAAATGCACTGATACATTTCTTTTTTAGCCCAGATGATACTGGGTTTGCATTCCAGTGTATCTAATACTTTTAAATAAACAGTGATAATGCAATGACATCATTTCTTTACAGTACATGTGTTGCTGTGTGTTGGCATAGCACAGCAGGTTTAAGTGACATTGCCCAGAGGTAACCAGAGCATTGTAGAGCCACTCACCATCGCTTAGCATTGGTGCAATATGCCAAACTTCACACATAGTGGCCAAAATGTGATGGGATCCATTGCTTTTCCTGTAACTTATGTGTGTTGTTTGGTTCTATTTTGTTGACTATATTATAGGTATTAAATTGGGGTAGATAGTAAAGTACTGAAATGGGGAGCAAGTAGAAGGAAGTACAAAGAAAAATACAGGAATGTGCAGGAGGGGGGTAGAAAAGAACCACAGCTATCCATTTCTTCAACACTAGAAACTGATAATGTATGCAGAATATTAGGTGAATTTGGAATGCCACCTCCAGAGAGAGGGAATATAACAACATAATAATTTTATATAGAAAACTGGACCAAATCAAGTGTGTCAAGAAGATACATTTGTGAAATGGAGAGATATGCATGGGACAATATATATATATTTTTTTTTTTTGTGAGACAGATGCCCAATTGTTTTTAAATTCAGTAAGAGCAGAATGCTGGGTAAGGGATATAGGCATATATGGGTCAGGTAAGTTGGGTAGGTGAGGAAGCAAATGCAAATAAACAAGACAAGCAAGACAAGAGACAGAGATGGTAAGGGACCTGAAAGGTGGGGACACCATGTCTGGGGTGAGGGACGGGACATGTCAGGCTCATGCCCATCAAACTTGGAGACAGTGAGAACTGAATCCTCACTCACTGGACTGTCATCGCTGTCCCCTTACTCTGTTGGCAGCTGGAGTGCTTGACATTTTCTCCTCCTATGGACCATGGGGGACACCATCCACTCCATCAGGTATAGGGATACACCGATGGAGCATTGCATGACCCTACATCACCCTGGCATCTCCTGGCGGGTGATGAAATCCACACCTCTATCACTGCTCTCAGAGGGTACTACTGTACCAGCTCCCAGGGCAGTACTACCAGAGGGCACAGGTAGTGCAGGAGCAGCAGAGGCAATGCTGCCAAGTTGGTCCCAGATGTGTTGGGCATCAGTGCTGGAGCCCATGAAGTGGAGGCAGGCTGATCCACTGAGGCTGGTCTACCTCACTGTGCTGTGAAGCATTTAGTGATATGGTACAGATGGATGACATAAAGGCATTTTGATGACACTTAATAGAAAATAAAAATGAGAGACTAGTGTTGGGGCAAAAGAAAAAAGAGATAAAATTAGTACCATCATATGTGGCATGCAATGCAGTAACACAATTATGCAGCTTTTTTATCTGAAGTATGACATTTAAGTATACATCGTAATAAGTACACAGTATAACTACAAATTGACGACAGTAACCTTGAAATATGTATATATTGCACATATGTGTGTTCCACTTATACTGATTACAGTTAACAGCAGGGCATTTGTGCCACTTGTATAGAGTTTAATTTAATGTAAATATTATTAAAGAAATGCAGTATTGTACATTTGTGATTCTTAGTATTTCAACCCACAACCTCTGACTACAGTCTAATAAGTGACTCCTAATTTTGGTTTGTGCTACAGGGTAGTGTATGCATACTTGCTATTACAGTTAGGATATGCATCCTCAGTTTGCTACAACTGCATATAACACATCCACATCTATCTTTAACTTTTAAAGCTACAATAACACTTCTCTTGTGCTGCGCACATACCAGTTGTTTCCCTCAGTCTCTCCATTTGAGCAGCATGAGCATGTTAATTGAGCTCTATATTGGCATTAGCTGGGAAATAAATCCCAATCACTCTGATCTACACACTCTAGGGACCTAAACCTTGTCACCACAATAAACAGAACATGTTGGAGGGATAGATTCCTGTCCCAGAGACTTCCCATACTCTGGAACAAACTACCTATCTATATCAAACAAAGCTCCTCATTAGCACTCTTCAAGAAAAATCTTGATGATTGGATGGGAAATAGGAAATTTACCCCAGGAATCACTTCTGTGGCACTGCTTGACAGGGGCACAGGAAAATAATTTTCTTGGGTGGCAAAAGCCAGGGTACCTTTTTGGCTAGGCTTATTTAGGACCCAGGGCCGATAGCCTAGTACCTACCTATGAACCTATAAGAACAGAAAAGAAAAGAAGATTATTATGCATACCAGTCCTGTCTATATTTAGCTTTATAACTGTTATAAGTACTTTCTTATAATCATACTTACACAGCTCTGGGATATGCAGTCTCAAATTGATTCAATCAATGGTTGATGGTATCCCTTTTACACCTGTGTAAGTCATTAAATGCTACCTACTCTGCTCTCCACTGTGTGGGATTCCAGTAGCACTGGATACAGCCTGAGCCAAACTATTTCATGCCTCAGACTTGTACAGGGAGTCAGAATAGTCCCTCTGCAGAAGCTTGTGGCTGTGCATTTTACAAGGAGCCCAATAAATATCCTGGACTCCTGGATTCCCCAACTCTGCACCCTATACTGGGCAGATTCCCTTCTCATGCCAGACATGTTTAATATCTGAAGTAGAGCAATGACAACTTATGCTTTCCCACCAATTTCAGTTGACAAATTTACTAGTAGTGCCCAAATCCAAGCAATGATGCCAACCACATTTTCACAATGTTAAGCGGAGTACAGCAGTACCAAGCAGGAAGGAAATAAATACTTAAAACTGGAAGGTTAATCTTATACTTGGCCATAGTTTGAGTGGTGTCTGCTGATGTAGCTTGGAAATATATATTGGAAATTGGGAGGTAAATGTTAGGTGAGTTAAGTTTGCAGATATGTACTAGAGGCATAAATGTCATGACCTGACACATTTGGTTTTGGCTTTATACACTGGCAAAGTTGATTTTTAAAGTGGGGGATTCAAACCTACGCATAAAGGACAAAATATTTTATTTAACAGCATTGAACTTCCATCTTTGCCACAGAAGAAGTGCTGCGTAGGCATAGTCAGGAATAATTTATAAATACAAGTTTGAGGTGTTACATATTGTGTGTGTGTGTGTGTGTGTGTGTGTGTGTGTGTGTGTGTGTGTGTGTGTGTGTGTGTGTGTTTCTGACAAGGTCCTAGTATATAGATCCAGTTGTGTATGGGTCATATGTAATTGTGAAGGCTATGAAAAACTTCTCCAAAGCTAACTTTGGGCTCCTAAAAACAGAGGTGGCTAACATCACGGCACCCATACAAACGGAGATCAGTTGCATGACTGCCGAATCATACACCAATGCACTGTATGAAGATATACACAAATGCATGGATCTCACCATACCCAATAGAACCAAGATGATCTCCTCCAAAAGGAGGAAGGCAATCAACAACAGAAGGAAACTGATGCGAAATAAGGTTAAGTCCCAAGACTGGAAAAAACTCCCTTATCAGCCTTAATAAAAAGTTGAGATCCCTCATCAAAACCTTTAAAGCTAGCTATGAAAACAGAATTGCACAGATAGTAAAGACAATCACAAGGTCTTCTATAGTTATGTAAAGAATCTCCACGGCAATACCAAGATTTGCTCTGAGCTACTGCACAATTGTACATCCTAGTCCATGCCAACAGATATTGCCAATATACTGGCTAACAGATTCAGTGCCAACTTTATCCCCCCAAGTGACCAGTCACAATACCAGTAGATTGCCAGGCACACAGTATTACTGCTGCACAGGTTAAAACAGCACTGTCCAAGGCCATGAATACAGTTTCTATGGGACCTGACAATATCCCTGGCTGTGTTCTACATGAACTACAGAGTGAACTGGCACCTCACCTGTGTGCCCTGTTCAATCACATCCTCACCCAGGCTTTGTCCCTACCAAATGGTGCACTGCTACAGTCATCCCTCTCCACAGAGGAGGAGCAACTACAGACCCTGGGAACTATCACCCCATTAGCCTGATTAATCTGATATGCAAAACTATGGAATGCATCATCATGGACCTAGTAAATTATGATATAGGGATCCTCCAAACTCTGGATCCCTCACAGTTTGGTTTTGTGAAGGGTAGATCATACCTGCTCAACTTGGTCAACTTCTTTGAGTCAGTCACCAGAGCTGTGAATGAAGGCAAGGTGGTTCATACAGCCTACCTTGATCTGACCAAGGCCTTTGATATGATTACCCAGTCAGGAATCATAGAAAAACTCACTAAGCTAGGCATCATCTCCTATATCACTAGTTGGGTTGCAAACTGGCTCACAGGTAGAACCCACAGTGTGAAAGTGCCAACCAGTCATGACTGGAGTCCCACGGGGTTCAGTCCTGGCTTCTCTCTTGTTTGGTATCTACTTCTCTGAAGTCCAGGCCAACACAAAGGAACTCTGGCTGACAAAGTTCGTGGACCATTGCAAGTTGGGAGCTATTATTAACTCCCCGAATGATGTTGACATCCTACAGAAAGGTCTCATTGAGACCATCAACTTGTGTCAGAACCATGGCCTTAAGGTAAATGCCAAAAAAATGTGTCATCATCCCCTTTGGGAAAAACCTGGTTCCCACGAATTACCACATCGATGGTAGTCCACTGAACACAGAAGGCATTATAAGAGATCTGGAAACACAGGTTGAAAGAAACCTTTCTTTTGACAACCACATTGCCGCTGTGGTTAGAAAGTCCTTCTATGTGGCACATCTCTTTACTAAGGGTTTTGCATCCAGGAAGAAAGAGGTCATTGTCTCCCTCTACTCTTCCCTCAGTAGGCCAATCATTGAGTACAATGCCCCATTTGACATGTACCTTACTAAACTCCTGCAACAACTAGAGAGCCTGCAAAACTACCTCACAAAGAGGATCTTCGGCCTTAAACATTTGTCCTTTATGGACAGACTGCAACTATTCTCTGTCTCATATTGCCTACTTAGAGGTGATCTCTGCTTGATTTATAAAGCCATGTCTGACCCAGCTCTGTTAGAAATGCTACATCTAAAGAAATCCCAATTCCTCCACACCACATGATCTAGAGACATCAACCTCATTACCACAATCAACAGAACATGTTGGAGGGACAGGTTCATAACCGAGAAACTGCCCATGCTATGGAATAGACTTCCCATACATGTCAAGCAGAGCATCTCACTGGCCCTCTTCAAGAGAAATCTTGATGAGTGGATGAGAAATAGAAAATTCACCCCAGGGATCACTCCAGTGGCTTTACTCAACAGAGGTACTGGGAACTAAGGTCGGGTAGCACAATGCCAGAGTAATCCTATGGGCTAGGCTTGTAAAAGCTCCATGGTCATTAGCATAATACATACCTATGAACCTATGCAAGTCAAGATGGCAGAATTATCCTTACAGAAATATAGTAGACAGTACACCCTTAGTCATACATCTGAAAACACAACAAGGGTGTCTTCTCCCAAATACATATAATTCATATCAGCTCTACTATCTAAAGTGTTGCAAGTAAGAGTGAATGTAATGGGAAGTGCAACAACAGTAAAATGCATGGAATATCCTGCATTAGAACCAAGAACATGTGTATGGTAGTCCTACATTTATACCTGTTGCCACAAGAATGTTGAAATAACACTTGTCTGTTTTTCAGTTCATTGCTATAAACTGCACTGCCACAATAGACTCATTCTTAAGTTCTCTGTGTTAACCACCTTAGCATGTTTGTGCGGTGTCTAACAGAATTAATTAAATGTTTCAGTTTTCAATTATTGGCTGTCTTGAGTCCTATCCACATGTGTTGTTGAACTTTGCTAGCCACAGTGCAACACGGTGCAATGCAGCTAAGTTAAGATGCATGATGGAAAGCAAACATTTCAACAATGTATTGTTTTTGACCCTTGCCCTTTTACCACAGTCCTGTCTGCAGGTGTTCTGAAGCTGTTCTGTCTGCTTCCTAGGTGGGCCACTAGTCCAGGTTTGCACACTGATAGGTTTCATGTAAATGAGATAAGCACAGCCTAACATGACATTAATTTTTCTCCATTTCTGTTGTTTGCGCCAAACCATGCACTGTGCAAATACTGTTCCAAAAAACTAAATAAATAATAATAATAATAATAATAAATTGAAACTGTGGAAAAGCAATCTATACCATTACAAAATGTTTGTACATGTGAAATATTTTTACATAGGTCTAGATTTGAACTCTCACTCCAATGAAACTTTAGAACACAGTAAATGTGCCTTATCTCTCTTTGCCACACAAACACCTTTGCAGCAAGGAACCTAAACCTTCAGAACACAGCAAAGGTGCCTTATCCCTCTTTGTCACACAAACACCTTTGTAGCAAGGAACTTAAGTCATTTTGCATACAACCAACTGCAACATCATCTACATTACTATGAAACTGCATAACAGTTATTTGTCCATGTATTAATTTTAGATGTAGTGCACTGTGTGATCACACAACCATTTATGAGTATTG
Source organism: Protopterus annectens (assembly GCF_019279795.1). NCBI lineage: Eukaryota > Metazoa > Chordata > Ceratodontiformes > Protopteridae > Protopterus > Protopterus annectens. The sequence goes on along the minus strand of NC_056735.1, from coordinate 594,263,931 downwards.
TTTCCAAATATGCAGCTTTGTCTTACCTTTCTATTTGTTGCTCATTCTTGTCTTATCTGACCAGTAATCTCAGACATGCAATATGTAAGCCATTCTATGTCATTGTCCTTAAAATGTATGAGGATATTAAATGGAAATAATATAATATACAGTTGCCAAAAATGAAGGGGATGTTGGATGTTAATGAACAGAACCTGTGAATTGTGTACTGCGTACTTACATTACCAACCTTGACACTTCTAACACTTTATAAATCTAACCTGACACACCCACTGGATGTAAGGCAGTTGGCATTGCTGTTGTGTTTTCCTTCTCCCTACCAGTATTCAATCACAGTTGCAATTCATTAAAAACAAACACTGAGGGAGTGCCTGCACTATATTTACATCTGATTCACAGAACCAAGTATTTGGGATTCAGCAATTCTAATGAGTTTACACCTGATTTGCATCTTCGCCATGCTGGCAGCCCTGAACCTACACCACACAAAGGAAACTATGTAGTTAGGGAACCTGAAGGTATGGAAACTTGTTTATGTGGAGAACACAGTAAAGAGGATATTACTTTGGATATATCTGCACAGATGATTACTGAACTTGAGAAGGTGTGCTTGCATTTTTCAGCTCTATACTGCATATGCTAAAATATCATTAAGAACAATCTGTTCAATATTTATATATTGGCAAATGCTGCACTTTTATCTATATGCATTATGAGGATGTGTGCTGATGGTATGGGCATGTTTTTCAGGGCATGTTACATGTATACATGATTGGCAATACCTTAAAATGAAATGCTCTGTGCTAAATATGCAGAAATGTTTCATGGACATTTCATTTGATAGCACTTTTAGCATTTCATTGATGGTTTATTAGCAAAATATGTCATGTGTCTGTTCTTTTGGGGGTGGGAGCTTATGGCACAAACAAGGATATGTTGCTGTTGTTACTCTCCCCTTTTTTACATCCAGTCCTTTGTTCATATTTCAAATTGTAGGCTGTTTTATGTTTCTTCAGGGGTAATACAGACTGGGTACTTTTTCTGTTTTATCTGTGAACAGTTATTTTGTAGATATGTGATACTTATGTATATTATTCTTCTGTTGTCTTTTAGGACACCTAGAACTATGGCACCCAAGCTTCTCAATCCCCCCAAAAAACACTCCTCAGTGACCCTGAGAATCAGGTCATTGTGCAAGCTTTTAGGTGACATGATGCCTTTCTTCTTGACAGGGGACATGGAGATATGTAAAGCAGAATGCAAATTTGGCAGCAGATAGTATCAGATGTGAATGCAGTAGTTGGCACCAGAAGGACATATAATCAGGTGTGCCATAGGACCACTGACATGATCTTATCTGCACTTAGGAGAGTAGCTGCAGTAGCTGATGATCACATGGGTACCAGGGGGATCTCTTACAGAGCCACCACAAACAGCAAATGAAAAGTTTCTGTCCAGTCTCTGGAATCCAGACAGCTCTCAGGAAAGTGCAGCATAGCATGTCCTTGACATTGGTGCTACTATTTCAGGGACAACAAATATATTTATTATTTTATTTATTTATTTTATTTTACATTTGTTTACCGGGTTAGTCTGACTGGATACATATCCCTTTTCAGCAGAGACCCGGGGAGAAAAGCTCCACATTTAAAAAAACAATACATAGACTAACAACCAGCTAAATTCATAGTATACAAAATACAGAGAGACTCAGAAAAATACATTCTATTAAATTCCACTAGTACATGATGTGTAAGTACCCAGAAATACAGATAAGTTAAGAAGTAAAGAGGATTAAGCGTTTAATCTCAAAGGAGAAGGATGAAAATTCTTTCACAGGTCGATTCTAGGGATATACGGAGAGGGCAGTCTAAGAGGAACTAAACGTACAGAGAGAAGGGCTTGGTGATATAGAGGAGATAGGTTTAAAGGGATCTAGAGAAGCTTGGGGGGAAGAGACCTTTAGATAATAGTATGTGGGTGGTGGGTTAGTCAGGATTGTCACAAGGACATAGCCAGTGTGCCTTAAGGAATGATTTGAGACTAATTTTAAAATGGCTGAGTGAAGTGGTTAGTCTTAGGTTATTAGGAAGGGAATTCCAGAGCTTTCCAATAGAATTGGCATAGAGATCATCACCTCCTGAATTATTAGATTTCATAGTTTGTACCAGGACACTATTAGAAGATCGGAGGCAGTTAAGATTGGAGTAGGGGGTCAAGAGTTTGTTCAGTGAGGGTTTTTTTTCTGGTTCCTTAATTATTTTAAATGCTTCAGTAAGTTGGTTGAGTTTGAGAAGGTTAGGTAATTCTAACCATTCAAGTTTCTTTAGGTTAAAGCAGTGATGAGTACGGTAAGGTGCTCCAGTGACAAATTTAGCGATATGGTTATAAGCAACTGAGAGTTTGTTGAGCTCATTTTTATTGAGGAAGGATAGGACCAGGGAGGCATACAATAGGGTGGAGAGAAGGTGTGATCGTGCTCTAGTTTGTTTAGTATAAGGAGTTAGAAAGTTCTTAATTCTGTACATGGAACCAAGTTTCTTGTTTACTGTCTTAATGGTTTGACTAATGTGAATATCAAATTTGAGCTTGTGATCAATAGTAACACCTAGTAGTTTGGTGTTGGTGACAGGGTCGATGACGGTGCCGTTGATGGATTGAATGTGAAAGGTCCTATTATTAGAATGTGGCGGGTATAGGCCTAAGGGGGCTCCTGAGGTGGGGAAGATTAGTAGTAGCTTAGTTTTTATGGGATTTAGGATGAGTTTCCGTTCAGAGAACCATTTTTCAACTGCAGCAAAACAGTGTTGGGTGACTACTTGGAGATTATGGAGAGAGACATCAGAACAAATCAGGGTGGAGTCATCTGCATATTGAATGCAGGTGGCTTTGGGGATGACTGAATGGAGATCATTTATGAATACAGAGGGACCAAGTATAGAGCCTTGGGGAACTCCTATGGTATTAGGTAGCAAGTGAGATAGCTTGCTTTGCCACTGGACTGCTTGTTGTCTACCAGAAAGGTAAGCATTAAACCAGCGTTATCGAGGTGAAGGGTTTTAAGGGTGTGGAGCAATAGTTGGTGATTGACCATGTCAAAGGCTTTTGACAAATCAAGAAAGAGAGCAGAAGGAGGAGCTTACAGGTAGGCGTTTGTATCTCAATCGTTAAATACTGTTATATAGTAAAATATTTACATCAATATGTTAGTTCCATTTAACAAGAAATGTGTCAGAGGAATTGAAGATTGTTACAGTTAACAACACATTCTGCTTGATTAAACATGAAGCTTAGGTTTGGCTTGTCATACAAGTTCTTGTTGAAAGTATAGTTAATGGACATATAAAGGGCAAAAAAGATTTACCCCCCATGTTAATGTTAATTGTGATGATGTCTTTAACCTTTGCTTAACTTCTTCCAGGACCATCCAGTATAGGGAACATATCATCATCTGCTTATGTTAAACCAAACATTTGTATGTCAGTACTAATGAGCAGTTCAAAGAAATATTTTAGTGTGTGATGTTGATGTCAGGACTGTTGTGTGTATTGCTGTACTGTCTGTAATAATGACACCACTGTTAGCTTGTTAGTATATATTTGACTATAGTAGTGTAGGTATCAATTTTTTCCTGTGTTTGTTGCTTAGGTGATCCTGGCAGTGGAAGTGTGGGACGTCTACCACCTGATGTCAGAGTATCAGCAAACTCAATGATGATGGTGGCAAAACAGAGGCATAGCCGAAGGTTGAATCTGACACTGAGGTTGACATACAGCCATCCCCTGAAAGTCCATCAGACACAGCCAGTAGGCCCTTACCTTCCCATGAGGATGTATTAGACAGGTGGAGGGAGAGACAATTGATCTGCAAAGTGTGATTACTGTGGTTTCATTGCCTGTTGACTCTGGCCATAGCCAAAGAGTGGGCAAGGTGTCAAGCAGGAAGGTTGCTAGGGGGTCCATCCTCCACTTGATCCAGGTCACTGTTCCTGTGCCACTCAACATATATTTAGGGCATCACAGAAGCACAGGCATGTTCCCATAGGTCCTCCAGAGAAATGTTTAGGGTTGTAGATATGGCACAACCTGACACCTGTGATTACCTCAACCCTGCTGCCAGTTCAATGGCCTGGATGAATGGCATGTTGGAAAGGGTGGTCTTTGTTATGGAACATCTTCTGGGAGGGAGACAGCATCTTTCAGAGGGTAGGTCAGCCACATCATCTGCTGTTTGCCAATGTGGCTGTGCTTAATCATGCTCCCATAGTGGCAGTACTTCTACCGCTCCACCATTGGTTCAGCTGTCCACACCCAGACATGGCAGGCCATGGGGTCATGGTCCTGGGCATTCTCAAGAGGTGAGCTCATCCAACAGATATCAATCACATTCAGATAGCAGCAATGCATCTGACAGTGGGTGTAGATGTGCCAGTGCAACTCCTAGCTGAGGCAGCTCTCATGGTCAGGTACGACAAAGATGAACTGCCACCTATACCATGTATGGCTCACACCTGTCTGACATACCAAGATGTAGAGCTAGCACAGAGCTTGGCTGTGTTCATACAGGCACTCACACACCAGTTTCACCTGGAGAACCCATACAGACACACACACACACACACACACACAACAGTTACATGATTCAGCCCTGAAGCTTAAACTCATTTTTTTCTCAATAGCCATTTTATTACTTTATCCAAATGCCTGCCTGCTTCTCTTTCTTCCTCACACACACACTCGCCAGCCTATTGTGTCAGCCTAGGCTTCCTACCCCCCACCAAATCCTGTGTAAGTAATGACAACTTTGTCATATCCCTGTTTTCTATCTTTTGGATTAAGGGATAATTAAGCTCTGGATCTGATGCTTAGGAGCATAGCTGACTTAGTGGTTAGTATATCTACATTTGTGATGTTGAATTGGTCATTATACCTTTGACTTATATTGGTCTTAGAAAGTTAGACAGTTGATAACATCAAATGTTTTCCCATCATTATTGTTAATGATCTTGTAAGGGTTGTAAAGTCTGAAAGTGAAATGTGTATCATTATTTTCTAACTTCTCTCTTTAATGATTTTGCAGTACAAATGTATGGTGCTAAACTGAAGGCATGCAGTGGCCATCATTACTTTTGAGAGGTATAGCTGTGTGAATCTTTGATGCTTGCGGCCTACTACTTAATAATGGACACTCTGCTGTCACATGTGAAGGTCATTTCTGTGCAAATCACCCAATTTTACTTGCTTACACCACCAAGTAACAACATGCAAAGATATGGCAGTCATTCATGTTATTACACAACACACTCCAGGTTCAACACTTACCTTGTAAATCCAGCAGTTGCAACAGTTTTATTTCAGGGCTGCCTCTGTCTGATGTAAGCAGTACACAGCCATTACATGGTTATTTAAAGGTTGTGAGTGTTGCCTGGCATCAGTGTTATTATATGTGTGTGCAATGGAGAAAGGTTTAGGCCCTTAGTTGGTGAGTGAGTGTGCTATGCATTGTCTCTTAGGCAATGTGAGGGAATATTGAGCATGCCTATGTCTGCCTAAATCCACAACAGCTGCTGGTTCCCCCTCTGACTCCTCACCTGCATGTGGCTGTGGTGGCCTTGTCATTGGTGGTGCAATGTGTGCTTTTATTTTTCTTTAGTCAATTTTGACTGTTTAAGCGTAGAGCAGTGGTGAGAAAATGGGATCATGCCGAAAATAATAAAAAAAAAAAAAAACTTGAAATAAGCATTTTATCCAAAAATCACAATTTTGCCATTATACTCAATGGCAGGCAGAAGACAACATGGCCAGTGAATAGCGGTTGCTAAAGGGGAAGGCTAAGTGTCAGACTTGTAGCTAGGCATTAGCAGGCAATCTTATGCAAATGAGGGGAATTATACTGAATCCTAGATCCCCCTCATGGCTAGCCTGCACCCAACTGTGTCAGTGCAGGAAGACCATGGTGCAAGCCTAAGAGCTAGCTGACATTATAGAGGGGTGTGTCAGGCATACTGTAAGCTTATTGGAGCACTGTGGCTTTGGTTTGCCCTTAGATTAGCAGATCTAAGCAAGGGAGTGTGAATCTGAAGTTGCCTAGCACTCTTTACATTGCCTAAACAGGTGTGTGTGCCGCGCACCGTGTTTTAAAGGGAAAAAAAAGTAAACCAGGAAATAACAGCTCTGTGCACATCTTTGCACTGTGTTTGCATGATGCACCCCTGGGCTTAAACAGGAAGGCAGTGGGAAGGGAAAATAGCAGTAGGTAATCAAGGAGAACCAGCATAGCTGGCAGGTGAAATGTATCAGAATCAGCCAATTACACAGGCAGCATCCCAGCCCAGCACACCACTATAAACTATGCAAACACCTTTCCCTCTGGTTTTTCCCACAAACTCTACACCACCAGTGTACACAAGCGGGGAAATTTTACTAAACAAAAGCAGGAAAATGATAGGGGCTGCAGCAGTGATCATAAATCAACATGTGGAAGAGGTTGAGGGTGGTGAGGATGAGAATGCTGATGACTAACCCACAGTGAGGAGAAGGAGAAGAGTGTACAGACCCAGGGTAACCTACCAGGGGCTACATGAGCTGGAGATAGTGGAGAGCTATACAGTGGACAGGGACCTCCTACAGCAAATTGTTGATTGGGCTGTGCCGGCCACACCTCACACACAGAACCAACAGAGGCGAACCCATCTCAGTTGATACCAAGGTATGTGTAGGCCTAAGAATACTAGCCATAGGTACCATCCAAAGCCCAACTGGGGATATCATGGGGATTTCACAGGTATCAGCATTCAGGTACTACACCAGTTCCTGGATGCCATGTCAGCACATGCCGGTGAGCATGTATATTTCCACAACAGCCATGAGGCGTTGACCAGCAATATGCATCTCTTCCACCAAATAGCAGAATATCCTGAGGTAGTGAGTGCTAAAGACTGCACACACATATGCATCAAAACACCACCCAGTGAGCAGGGTAAGGTCTATATCAATCGCAAGGGCTACCCTCCATCAACTGCCAGGTCGTGTGTGATGCCCAGGGCATTATAATGAATGTGTGTTCTGGCTGCCCTGGAAGCTTTCACAACATCCACATCTGGCATATGACACATCTGTAACACAAAAACTTGGTAGAGAAAACCACTTTATAAAGCAAAGCTTTCGGGAAGAACCCTTCTTCAATACTAAAACATAGCATCAAACATTTCACACTTTAAATACAGGTCATCAGTCACATGATCAGCAGCCAAAATAAATCATGTGACCACAAAAACAAAATAGAATAAAATAAAATACAGAGTATAAAACACAGAATGTGAACATATTACAAAACTTTAGAGCATAAAAGTCTATCCTATATAACATACATAATTCATGAACAATTACATCACAATTTGGTATTATGTAGTTTAACTAGTATCGGTTTAAGGCTAACCATACTGTTCAAACCTGGTGGTGAATCAGCAGCAAGTCTCAATATCCATTCATATTCCTTAGTCTCTAAATGGTTATTGATATCACCACCCCTTAATGTAGGATATACAATATCAATCACCCTAAACTTAAATTTATGTTCATTACCAAAAATAGATATATGTTTATACAAGGCATTCTTATCGTAGCATCTCCTGATCTCGATTTATGCTCAATGTCACATCCTTCAATTTACGGGTACTCTTACCCACGTAAAACGAAGGACAGGAGACACATGTAGCCAAATAGACCACAGAAGGTGTAATACAAGTGGCTGATACTTTAAACTTAAAAACATTACCATGAGTGGGATGTATAAAAGTGTCACTATCATTACTAATAATATCAGCACAACATATACAATTAAAACACTTAAAAGTGCCATAGTTCACTGAAAAGGGTACATGCATAGATCTACTAAAATCCTTGTAACATAACATGCTCTTAAGTGTCTTCATATTTCTATATGCAAAGCATGGTTTATCACCCAAGATAGCCTTCAACTCATCAGAGGCCATAAGGATGGCCCAATTATTAAATATAATTTATTTGATAAGACCTGACTTTACATTAAATGAAGTAATATATCTAATGGCTGTCTCAGATTTATTCCTTACATAGTCATTACTTGTACCAGCCAAACCTTCTAAAAATGTCGGTTTCAAGCATATCTCTCTATCTATCATCACATTATGTTTCAAACCAGATAGAAGATGCTCATCATATCCACTAGATATAAAATCTTTTATCATATCCTCCAATTGCCAGGAGAAAACAGTGTCATCAGTGTTTAACCTGCTTACTCTACTAAACTGAGACTTAACAATGCCTTTAAATATATGCGGTGCATGCATGCTACCAAAATGGGTATATCTACCAGAATAAACATCTTTCCTATGTAAACTAGTATGTAGAATGCCTTCATGCATCTGTAACCTAACATCTAAAAAAACTATGGTGTTATCAGATGTTTCCATTTTAAATTTTAAAAAACTCGTAGTTGAATTCAAAAAAGTCAAAAATTCATTTAACTCATCCAATGTACCACCCCATATCATAAAGCAATCATCCACAAAACGTTGGAAAAAGCAAATTTTATCAACAAAAGGATTACTTTCATTATATATATGATTCTTTTCCCATTGATAAAGGACCAAGTTGGCATATGTATTGGCTACCGAGGTACCCATAGCTACCCCAGTAAGCTGAAGGAACAGAGTGTCATTAAACACAATACAATATGACCCCCACCTCTGTATGGCAATAGCCAAAGAATGCAGCATGCAGAACAGGTGTCCCATGCAAGTGTGTCCCTAGCTGTAAGCAGCACCCTGCCAACATCCACACCACTGGATCAATAATGACAGAAAGTACTGGCATTAACACCTTGCACACCTACCCTGTCACCCCAGGGGAATATAGTGTATTTCAGTCTGGGACTGTAGGAGTGACACAATGCAATGGCCTGCTACAGCTGGCCTGCATCACTACCAAATGGCCTACAGTCCTCTGCCAAAGGCCTGCATCTTACCTGTACTGCCAATGTATGTTATGTAATGGACTCCCAAATAACAACAAAACACAGTCCACAGAACCCAAATGCAAGGCCATGTGAGCAAATCCCAGTAACATGTCCACCATGTTCTACTGCATGAACTGTGGACCAACACTGAATTACTAGTGGGATGAGGTGATAACTACAGGAACTTATCAGATAATGTTTACATAATGTTTGCAGGAGGGTAGAATAATAGAAGGGGATAGGAGCATGGGCTGCATGGAGTGTATGAAGTCCAAAACTCAGGCGTGTGAACATACTATCCCTGCCTGGAAACACAGGAATGGGTGGCTACAAACCTGCTCGTAAACCACAATGTGAAAGGGTAATGTTCAGAATTATGACCCCTGCCTCTTAGTAAACTGTGTGAATCTGTACAGCTTTGAGGTATTGCCATAGCAGGATATGGCCATACTGCCACGTCGATGGATGTACAAGCGTGTGATCTTCAACCACCACTGTACCAAGGTGCTGAATCATTTACACAGACCCAGCAGCAAGTGTCTGCAGTTTCCCCTCCAGAATGCATGATTGTGGAAGAATATGTAGGGTGCAGACCACAATACTGGACACAGCCGGATTCACCATGTGTTCCCCAGGACATCACTGCAAGCAAATATGTATACCTGACAGTACCTGATGACATAAAACTTCACAGTGTAAAACAGTACATATGTCTGAATATCACTAACACCAAGACCATGTATCAGAAGCAGCACAGACACAATTACCTACAGTAACCCACTATCCTTTGTCCATTTCGACCCCATATTGTCAACTGATCTCGATTCTCAGTTAGAGCATCTTCTGTGTAGTGACATGCGTGAATGGGTGTTCCTTCGTTGAAGGTTGTGCGTTAGGCCCGGCAAGCCAGTACGTAAAAGATCTACTGCCAATCATTAGTGAACCAGAGTTCTGCTGTGATGACCCCTAACCGGGAAAAGCCAAAAGACACATACAAAAAAATTGTCAACTGATCTACAAATATCCTGCAGAAACAGATTGTTAGCTGTAGGTGTAGAACACAAACGCCTGCACTTGAGTACAACCTACCTGGATTGGATTCACACATTCAGTACAGAAGGTCATACTGGGAATGCTCACACACTTGGAGAAACGAAGGCCATGTCTGACATCAAAATACTGAAAAGTCATACTGGGCATGCTCACAGAAATGAAGCTCATGTCTTGCAATAACAGTGGACTATACATATCCGACATTCACAGATGTTTGTGCACACACTCCTCAGTACACACCAGTCATGTTTTGCACACACATTGGATAGGAATACACACACATATATCCAAGGACAACACACTATAATAGGCCAAAATTACACATACATAGATGTGTGGAAGAGAGTGAGAGACACTGACAGAAAGCCTCCCATCATGAGGCCTGTCCCACCCAGCACACATCCAATTGGCTAAAACCACATGATGTGCAAATGTCAATCACAGTAGACATTTGCCTCTGGTATCCCTCAGCACTATAGTGTCTGTGGTGCTTGTTCTAACTGTGTAACATGACTGTACAAGTCAGTAATCATCTAGCAGTTGTATACACATACATGTGGGATATAAACCTGTATGTGTCTGAGTGTTCTGTGTCTGCTTCTATATGAATGGATTATGGCCCATGCACACACACTGCACTCCCCATTGGCCTACTATCACAAGCCTGCTGATGTTTTCACCTTCAAATACACCTTTGGGGAAAAAGTAGCCCTATAAGCTCTGTGGCATGTGCTATAACTGCATAATACTATAGTGTGATGTGCTATTTAGGTAGGAGTTCTAACCCCAGACATGGCAACTGTGTGTTTGTCTGTGTAGGGGTCAATGCTTTTGAGGCCATTCACACTCACTATAATTTAAAATGCCCTACTTTGGCAGGGCTGCTGATGTCATTCACTTTGAAATACACTTTTGCGGAAAGAATAGCCCAGTAATCTCCATGGCGTGTCCTATAACTGTGTAATGCTGTAGTGTGATGTACTAGTTAGATAGGAGTTCTAATCCCAGACTTGGCAATTGTGTGTGTTTGTCTTTGTAGGGATCAATGCTTTTGAGGTCATTCACACTCACTATAATTTCAAATGCCCTACATTAGCAGGGCTTCTGATGTAATTCTCTTTGAAATACACCTCTGGGGAAGGAGTAGTCCAATAATCACTGTGGTGTGTCCTGTAACTATGTAATGCTGTAGTGTGATTTACTAGTTAGGCAATAGTTCTATTCCGAGACATGGCAACTGCAAAACTTTGTGTGTGTGTGTGTGTTTGTAGGGATCAATGCTTTTGAGGCTATTCACAGTCACTACAAATTCTGTTGTCCTACTTTGGCAAGCCTGCTGATGTCATTCACTTTGAAATACACCTTTGGGGAAGGAGTAGTCCCATAAGGGCCGTGGCATGTGCTATAACTGCGTAATTCTGTAGTGTGATATATTAGGTAGGAGATCTATTCCCAGACATGGCAACTGTGAAACTCTGTGTGTGTAGGCATCAATGCTTTGGTGGCCATTCACATTCAATAGGCACACCTAAAAATGGAGAACATCAATATCTGTGCAGTAACAGAGACATGATCCAAGGCTCCAGAGAGCACCCCTGCAATAGCAGGTACAGCTCTCACCTCACCTCACCTGTTGGCCACCAAACCAGAACCAAAAGAGTAAAGGTGGATGAGTGTCCATATTCACCAAAAATTGTTCACACCACCAAGCTTCTTGCCCAACAGAATGTGTCTGACATAGCCCGGTGCAACTAATACTAGGTCAGACTACAATCCCAATTGTATAGCTTGAAACAGATCCCCCACCATGCCTCATGATTCCCACTACAGCTTTTGAAACATACTAGGAAATATTGGGATACAATCAAACACCCTAATATTGGGTGACTAACACTACCCTGCCATTAACTGGGAAAAATACATGTGTACCAACACATGTGCCCAATGATTCTTGGAAGTCATAATTCTCAATGCCCTGAATCAAGTAACCCATAGTCCCACCAGAGGCTCAAATATCCTAGACCTGGTCATTACCAACATGGGAAATCAATGCTCCACACCTATGGTCACCCCATCGGTGGTCAGGTCTGCCCATGAGCTAATCACCTTTAACATCAACATCTCTCCCCCACACCCCAGTAAAAAAACCTCCGTAACACACATCTCCAAAGCCAACGTCATGCTACACATGTCAGATGTGACTAACATCATGAGACCCATTCAGATGGGAACTGAAAGGATGACTGGTGAATCCTACATAAAGGCACTGTATGAGCACATCCACATGTGCATGAATCGTGCCATCCAATATAGAACCAAGATGCTCCCCACCAAGAAAAGGAAGCCAATGTGGTGGCCCCTGTGCCATAAACATACTGTACAACAAAAGGAGGAAACTGTTGCAGAAATGGGGGAATTTCCAGGATGCAAAATACTCCCTTACCAGCCACAGTAAGAAGCTGAGATCCCTCATAACATCCACCAAAGCTAGTTACGAACATAATATTGCCAAAGATGCCAAAGACAACTGCAAGATATTCCATAGCTATGTCAAGAATCTAAATGACAATGCTCATATCTACTCTGAGCTACAAAAGGATGGTATTCAATATACTGCTCCCAAGGATATTGTCAATATCCTGACAGATCAATTCAGTGCCAACTGCACCCCCCACCCACCCCAGAAAGGGCCCATCTCAACAAAGAAAGCTTGCCAGAGTCTGGTAATAATGGCCATATAGGTAAAAAACCCACTCTCCAGAGCTAAGATAACAGCAGCCATGGGATGAGTCAACATCCTGGGCTGTGTACTACATGAGCTACAAAATGAACTGGCACCTCACCTACATGCCATGTCTAATCATAGCCACACCTCAGGCTTCATGCCCACTGTGTGGCTGACAGCTAGAGTTATCCCAGTCCACAAGGGGATCCACCTTGGATCCTGGGAACTATAGCCCCAGCAGTCTGACATGCCTGATCTGCAAGGCCATGGAATGTTTTATCATGGAAATTAAAAAAAGACATTGGCAACCTGCAAACACTGGAACCCCAACAAGGTTGGGTTTGTGAAGGGCCAATCATGTCATCTCAACCTGATTGACAACTGTGAATCTATCTGCAGAGCTGTGGATGAGGGTAAGGTGGTTCACACAGCCTATCTGGACCTTGCCAAGGCCTTCAACACCATCCCCCAGTCTGGAAATATAGATAAATGTATCAAGCTGGCCATTAATCCCTGTGTCACCTAATGGGCTGCCAACTGCTGTACTGATAGAACCCACACTGTAAATGTAGGTGACACCAACCCCAGCCCCAGACAAGTGATAGTTGGAGTACCTTAGGGTTCAGTCCTGGCACCGCCCTTGTTTGGCATCTACTGGTCTGAAGTACAGTCCAACAGTAAGGGACTTTGGCAAACAAAGGTCACAGATGACTGCACAGTGGGAGCCAATAATGAATCCCCACATGATGTGGATATTCTACAGAAGGGCCTTACAGAAAGACATGCTTGGTGCCTGAGCCATGGCTTCAAGATCAATGGCAAGAAATTTATAGTTATCTCCATTGGGAAGGGACATGTACCTGTGAAGTACCACATAGGTGGCAGTACACTAAACACCTAAAGTGTGATAAGAGACTTAGGGACACAGGGGGACAATGGTCTCACCTTTGATAACCACATCACCACAACAGTCAGGAAATCCACCTATGTGGCACACCTCACCACTAAGCACTTTACATCCAGGAAAAAGGAGGCCATTGTCCCACTTTAGTCATCTCTCAGTAGACCCAGTACAGACTACAACATATGTACCTCAGAAGACATCTTCAACAACTAGAAAGGCTGTAGATATACCTCACTAAAAGAATCACAGGCCTAAACCAGATGCCCTATGCTGACCATCAGAAAATCATCCAGCTCTACTCTGCCACATATTGTGTTCTCAGAGGTGACCTCTGCTTAGCATACCATGCCATGTCAAACCCACAGCTGTTGGACATGCTACACTTAAAGAATACCAAACCCTCACAGCCACATGCTCCAGGGATCCAAATCTTGTCATCACAATGAATAATACATGCTGGAGGGATGTGTTTCTGACCCAGAGACTCCCCAGACTCTGGAATAGACTGCCCATACATGTCAAGCAGAGTGCCTCTTTGGCCCTCTTCAAAATGAACCTGGACGATTGGATGGGAGATAGGAAATTAACCCTGGGGATCATGTCAGCTACCTTGCTAGACAGGGGTCCAAGGAAGTAAATATTGTGGGAAGAGATAGCCAGGGAATTGTCATGTCTAGGCATGTATAGGCTCTAGCGCCAATAGCCTAGTACCAGCCTATGAACCTATGATCTACACTTTCCATTGCCCAACTTTGGCAAGGTTGCTGATGTCATTCACTTTGAAATACACCTTTGTGGAACTTTTAGCCCAGTAAGCTCTGTGGTGCATGCTTTAACTGTGTAATGCTGTAGTGTGATGTACTAGTTTGGTAGGATTTCTAATCCCAGACATGGCAAGTGTTAAGGTTTGTTTTTCTTTGTAGGGATCATTGCTTTTGAGGCCATTCACAGTCACTACAACTTCCATTGCTCTACTTTGGCCAGCCAGCTGATGTCATTCAGTTTGAATTACACCTTTGGGGAAGGCCTAACCCAGTAAGCTCTGTGGCATGTGCTATAATAGCATAATGCTGTCATGTGATGTACTAGTTAGGTAGGAGATTTAATCCCAGAAATGGCAAGTGTAAAAGATTGTGTGTGTGTGTGTTTGTTGGTCTGTGTAAGGATTAACGCTTTTGAGGCCATTCACAGTCACAACTGACATTGCCCTACTTTGGCAAGCCTACTGATGTCATTCACATTGAAATACACCTTTGGAGAAAAACTAGCCCAGTGAGCTCCGTGGCACATGCTATAACAGCATAACGCTGTCAAGTGCTGTACTAGTTAGGTAGGAGTTCTGATCCCAGACATAGCAGGTGTAAAAGTTTTTGTTTGTGTGTGTGTTTGTTGGTCTGTGTAGGGATCAATGTTTTTGAGGTCATTGATAATCACTACAACTTCCATTGCCCTACTTTGGCAAGTCTGCTGATGTTATTCACTTTGAAATACACCTTTGGGGAAAGAGTAGCCCAGTAATCTCCATGGCATGTGCTATAACTGCATAATGCTGTAGTATAGTGTACTAGTTAGGTAGGAGTTCTAATCCAAGACATGGCAACTATAAGGCTTGATGTGTGTGTGTGTGTGTGTGTGTGTGTGTGTGTGTGTGTGTGTGTGTGTGTGTGTGTGTGTGTTTGTGTGTGTGTGTGTGTGTGTGTGTTTGTTATACATATCCTGGGTGGAGGTAGCTGTAAGTGTGTAACAACAGGACTCATTGTGGAGCGGGCTTTGCAAATTTCTTATATGGTGGGCCTATTATATGTCACAATATCCACCTTACAAGGATAACAGATGTCAAACAGCAGAGAGGCTGGGGTAGACAATCCATACCCCATATGTATGACATCATGGCTTGGCGAATAATATAGGCAACCCTTGTATTACCCAGAGAACACTCTCTGCCCATGTCTCATACACAAACACACTTGTCTAGGCAACAACCACTATGTTGGTAGTTCCCTGCATAATGCCCACAGATAGTAACCATGGTGTGATTGCAATGGACTACAGAGGACATGGCATCCTGTCCCATCCCTACAATAAGCAAATCATTGCATACAGTGCTCCTTCACTATGTTCTCCACTGGACACCTGCAACAACTGTAGTGCCAGCAAATGTAACCCACAAAGGACATACCATGCCTTATACACATGCCCTGTATGGACAGATGCCACTGACACCAGGGAATATGTGTGTCATACTGTTAATGTAGTTGCAGTGTCACGCTGGCGTCCATTGCCAGTTCTCACCATATGAGGTCAGGAATGACACATCTGATGAAAATCTGTGTACACAACATGCCCCGGACACCCCAAGTACACTTTCACATGTCACAGAACATGCATGTGGGACGTGTGCACATCCCAGACACCATTCATGTCATGGAATATAGAACACATAAATGGCAAGCATTGCACAGCACTGGCCACCCACAATAGTAACCCAGATGACAGGATGGTGAATACAATACCCACCTCTGTGGGTCAATCTAGACACTACACCCCTGAGCCACACTGCAAACCATTGTCATGTGGCCTGATGCCAAGGTTTACCCATTACGAAGTCTTGTACAGCCTCCTGGCACAGTCAACCACTACACACCTTTGAAGCAATGCACCCATGCATGTCAGTAGTGACAAACCTGTGTCTGTGTGTGTGTAGAGTATAATGATTTAGACACCATTCACACTGACTACACCTCTCATTGGCCTACTGAAGCACACCTTTTGATGTCAGACACATTGACATACCCTTTGCCCATATATCATCCTGATAACCCTATGGTGCATGTGATACCTGCATAGTACCATATTGTGGCAAACTAGCTAGTTAGGAAGTCTAATCCTGACTCTGCCAACTGTGATAATGTATGTGAGTCTCTGAGAGTGCAGCTGTGTCAACCTTGACACCTGTTAATGTGGACAGGCATGTGCTCTACACCTACCTTATCCCTCTTTTATCACTGTTGCTAATGTCACTCACCATCGAATATATCATTGGACAGCTCCCCAACATGTAAGTTCTGTGGTGCATGCAATAACTGCATAGACATTTGATAGCAATACATAATCAGGCAGGGTGTTGAAACCCTGTACTGGTAAGTGTGTGACACAAACATGCTTAGGTTTTACTCTCCTGCCCCCTCCCTGCCTTACTTTGTCTCTGTCTGTCTTTCTCACTCCCTCTTTCGTGGATGTGGAGAAGTACACCTGCTTTGCTTAGGCAGCAGCTTGTGTTTTGTAAGTGATGTTCATGCACAGCTGATGGACTCTACATGAAGTGCAGTCACCCACTTGCTGATTGCATGTGGAACAGCTATTGTTACATTCCCATAGCCAACTGCATGGAAATACACTTCTATAACTAGAAACATCATGGGGTGTTGGCCCTTTTTCTTCACTTTGTGCAGGACTTCATGTCAGTGTTTGGCAAACAGCATCACAGAAAGTAGTGGAAAATACCTCTAACAACATACACTGTAGAGACAGGCCAACAAACAGGAGGGGGGTGTTCCAGACATGACTACAGAATGTGAGTGTACTCTTCTGCATTTGGAGTAAGGTTGGTTTAACAGGGTTTGTGTGGATATGACTGGTCTACATGATTTAATACCTGCCATGACAATGTTATGTGTATGAGGAAACTCCCACCTGTAGGGTTATCTGCAGACTGGCCAGTGTTTGGAGTCTTATGTTTCTTGTGTTACTCACAGATCACCTATCTTAGAACTGCAGAAGCATAGTCTGAGGATTGCAGTTAGTAAATGGTGACAGCCATGGGAGTTACTGACTTCATGTCCCTCATAGAACAAATGTCACAACAAACCCTTTTACAACAGTAAATGTATGAGGTTATCACAGCAACATGCCAATATTGGCCCAATGTTTGTGCCTCCAGCCACAAGTCTGTCAACCTTTGTACATATGTCATGCAGTAAGTGGTGCATATGTTCTGTACACCATTATTTATAGACATCATACCTGATAACAAGCCAGTCAGTAGGGGTTATATTTGAGGACAATACCTGGGCATTCTGTGGTTGTGTGCACAGTAGTGAGGTCTGTGTACCTATTGTGATTGTTGACAGTATGTGTATTGCGAATACACATCTTTGCCTGTGTACAGACTGTGGTAGATGTCTTGTTCTTGGTACTGTTCTATCTGATGTTACATGCTGCTCCAGTGTATGGTACCTGATTGGCTCACATGTTTGTAGGGCCAAACACATACATGTCCCATACCACAGACAAGCATCAGACCACACTGTATCATGGCCAAGTATATGTAGGTTTAGTGTGTGAGTGGCACATATGAGGATGATGTTGATCAGACAGTCCATATAGTGTAATATTATGCTTGCTTACCGTATGTGGCTGTGGCCATGTTCAAATTGGTTGTGGGTATGCACTTTCACACAGGTGACTGTTACTCTCTGCTGTGACATGCCTGTAGAGCCTGCTATATTTGCAGGTACATGTGTATTCGCCCATAAGAAATGTAGGCCAGTGTTGTGGTGGTCTGCTGCAGTATGCACAACTCTTTGTTACATGCCCAGCAGCTTATTGTAATTACCCAGTGTGATGTTATGTCCAGATATTTGCCAGATGTACTGCTGCCGGGCCACCATAGCTGTTGTTTAGTTCTGACAAAGCAGTGGGATGCTGTCCAGATGTATGTCACTAACAATTGGGTAGTATGTGGTCATGTGACTTCTGCAACACCAGTTATTATGTGTCAGGACAGATAGGAGTATGTGAAGGCATAAACTGTGAGGGCATATGTAGTCCAGTATTTTCATGATATACCCATGTTAATGGCTGTTAACATCCACATTGTCAGGCCTGGTCCACATGTCTCCCACTAAGGGGATCTGTGTATACCTCTGGACTGACCAGAGTGTGCCAGACTGTCCACATATATTGGTCATCTCTCTGCTGTAGTCCACAGGATCATTACTGTGATATCAATGGTACTATACTATGATGACCTTAGGATATCTGTCAGTAACTGATGGCGTACATGTCAATAGCAGATGTGACCTCCCACACACATCTGTTAAGACAACCCCTATTACAGTAGCAACAGTCTACATATATGCCTGCAATACATACATGGCATCCCCTTGCACTAACAGGTTGAGACTATTGGTGCTGAGGTATGACTCAACTCCATGTTCTGGACATATGGTAAACACACACACACACACACACACACACACACATATATATATATATATATATATATATATATATATATATATATATATATATATATATCTATATATATATATATATATATATATATATATATATATATATATATATATATATATATATATATATATATACACACACACACACACACACACACACACACACACACACACACACACACACACATATATATATATATATATATATATATATATACATACACATATATATGTCTACACATATATAGATATATATGCACATATAGTTATAGATATATATATATATATATATATATATATATATATATATATATATATATATATGTATGTATAATGTACATACACACACACACACACACACACACACACACACACATATATATATATATATATATATATATATATATATATATATATATATATATATATATATATATACATATATATATATATATATATATATATATATATATATATATATATATATACATATATATATATATACATATATATATATATATATATATATATATATATATATATATATATATATATATATATATATATATATATATATACATATAGATCTATATATGGCCATATATATATGATGCGCTATACAGATGTGTATAAATACATATATTTGAATATAAATGTGTATGTACATGTAGACATATATCTACATATGTCTATGTATATATCCATATCCTTGTTAAGTGTAAACATTACTGTTGTATATACCTTCCCAGATATATCACACTGTATGTATCTGATATGTGTATATTCAGATATAACAACATATGTGATGCAACAATAATATCACTAACAAGCACTACACAGTTATAGAAGTCACAGCAATTGTTTAATACTATTCAATATGTGTATTGACAGATATATTGGAAGAACAACAACTGTCTTCACAGCTGTCATGGTGTAGTGGTTAACTGTTGTGACTATAGTGTACAGGGTCCTGGGTTCAAGACCTGCAGGAGTTCTTTATTTTGTTGCTGGGCAGAACAAGGACTGTTGGATACAGACTGGTTAAGGCAGTTCTGAGCAGCTTTAATTGCATTTGCAAGGGTTTGTGCGAAGCTAAGCGGTGCTAATGTATGATTAAACGTACAGGTGTTTACACCATGTAGGCTTCGCTTACCAGTGCACAAGTGTGCATAGCTGTTATATTGCAGCAGTGCTGACACCTGCTAAGCATGGCTCAGCACTGATAACCAGTGCTCACATCCCAGTCTGATAACATAGCAGGGTAATGACATCTGTAATAATTGTATGTAATGCCATGTACATAACATGTGCCTTTGTGCTGTCATTACAGTAGCAAGGGGTGTGAGTCCCCTTTCTGGGACACTTGAGTATATATGGCTTGTACAACACTCTTATTTCTGTTAAGACAACCCCTATTACAGTAGCAACAGTCTATATATATATATATACCTGCAATACATACATGACATCCCCTTGCACTAAGAGTTTGAGACTATTGGGGCTGAGGTATGACTCCACTCCATGTTCTGGACATATGGTAAACACACACACACATATATATATATTTATATATATATATATATATATATATATATATATATAAATATATATATATATATGTATATATGTCTGTCAGTCCCTGTACAGATGTGCAGATATCAGGTATCCATCTTGGATACTTACAGGCAATCTATGCTTGACTGACACCGACATGTCTGCCCAGCTGTGTTACAAATGGCACAGATAGGACTCAACATGCTGTACGCACCACATGCCATGGATACCTCAACTACACTACCACAGTCAATAGAACATGCTTGGGTGCAGGTCTCCAAGACAGACACTAACCAGGTTATGTAATACATGTTACTTACATGTCAACTGGAGCATCTCACCGGCCCTCTGCAGGAGGCACCCAGAGGATTGACTAATGCATGTCACTCTCACCCTGAGGGTCACCACAGTGGTGTCTGTAGATAGAAGACCTGCTGGCATGTGGTAGGTGGCATGATATCAGTGTACACACATCCCCTACACTTCCTATCTCTCCATGGACAATAGCCAGATACACACCTATGAACACCTGCACCGATGCACCCCAGTACTGACAAATGTGTACGTGCACATTTTTGATAAAATCAGTGTCTCTGTGTTAGTAGACCTGTAGGTGGGAATACCCTGAGGCACTTCACTTCCACCGCACCACCCATTGCCATAGTTAGATGTGGCTGCTGCTGTACCGGACATTGCATGTACCTTGTTATGCTCCTCTCCCTAAGTGCTACCTGGGCCTTGCAGTACCAGCACAACACTGTTGTAATAATGGATTGATAGGCATAGGATACTCACTGAGTTCTGGCAAGTGTGTGTATGTGTGCATATGTTTATATATGTAGGATACAGCATTCTGAGGCCACATACTCCTATTACAATATGCATCACCACACAGTATTAGGGACAGTGATGTTGCTGCCCATAGGAGAGGCACGACATTGTGTCACCCTAGTATGCCTGTGGCATGAGCATTAGATGCATATCTCTGTAGTAGCACTCTTGGGATGGACAAGGGTTTGTATTGGAGTCCTGGTGAATGTGTGATGGTGGGTATGTCAGAGTGTCATCATGAGTTCCAGTGCATACAGTATCCACAGTGGGGTGTGGGTGCAAGGTATACTGTCATTACATCATGGTACCCCCAGTACATGTCACATGAACAACTGTATGGTGACCACTGTCACCATCAACCATACAGGTAACTGATAACAATATCCAGCCCAGTTATACATGTGCTGCATGCAACCTACCTGTAACAAATTGGACACACTGACAAGGTAGTTAGCACTGATAGGCACAGGTCCTTCGGATGTGTGTCTGACTGTTATGTGTTTGTCAATGTGTATATGACAGTATGTCACAATATGTATTGTCAATATATAACCATTACATCCACCATTACCATACTGTACATGCCTGGAGATGTTCTGCATGTAACATGTAACCTGAAACACACCTCATCCTAGAAGCTGTGTGGTGTATGCCATTAAAGGCACACACATCAGCAGCACTACATACCTAGATAGGGGTCTACTCCCAGTGTTGCCAAGTAAGAGTGTGCGTGTATGTGGCGTGATCTACTTCAGGTTGCAGAATATACATGCCCCACAGGGTCATCTATCCAAGAACTGCATGGCATATGCTAGCATGTCACATGTATCATCCTGTGGACTTACATTCCATCACAACTACTGTTAGCTGTGTAAATGGCCAGTTCCCCACTGCATAGGTGTGCAATGATACTGGGGTTGGTATATATAGCTGAGTGTGGCTGTTGTGGACACAGACATTATCATTGCAGTTACTGTTGAGTGTATCCCCTTGTGTAGCTTGCCATAATACTGTACAGTTCATGTTAACAGGTTATGTATTTGTCTATCACACTATCTGTGGTTCTACAGCACCTCTCACCCTCCACACGGTAGGGGTGTGTCACCGACACCAGCACACATATGTTTACCGTGTTGAGGACTGCACTACAATGGGGAAGGGGACACATACCCTGCTGGTACCATCGTCGCTGACATTAAACTAGTGGACTGCTTATTCCACAATGTGTTGTTCTGCATAGTCTGGCTTGGTGGAATTACATAGGCTACAATGGGTTCCTTGCACAGGTACATACATCCATGTGTTCAGTATTCTCTGTGTAGTGCATCAATACCTAAGCCTGTGTGTGTGTTATACACAAACATGTGGCATGTATCACCCAGTACAACTACCATTACTCTGTTGCAGGTAAATGGGCACATTTGATGACCAAATGTCTTGGACAGCAGACCATTTCTTGGTGTAACATTGGGGACATGTACTTGCTGGAAGGTGCGTTTCCATGACAAATGTATGTGGTCAGTACCTCTACAACTGCTTCTACTATATTTTATCTGGAGTGTGTGCACACATATGCTTCCAGTGTTTGTGAAGGTATGTATTCCCCATATTTGCTGTCCTGACATACGATTCCATATTACACACTCATTGCTTATGTTAGGACCACATTGCAGGTTGTAAGGGTTGTGGACTGAAGTATTGTGATATGCCGTAGTGTAGATCTGTAACAGTTGCCATTGTAATACTGGTATATAGACTGATGTAGCACTGTATAAGGGTGATGTTTCACACATGTCCCTACTGTAGGCCATTTGTCCTACCATTATGCTCATCTCTGTGCACACATTTTGCAATGACAGGATGTTAGTTATATTGCACGAGTCTGACATATCCTTCAGATACACCATCATGGTGACCACTCTGATGCAGTCCGGTTAACAGCAACAATACGTGAACATGTATGGCATGCATTATGGGTAGGTGTGTTAAATGTGTGCATGGAATATACCAATGCCATAACATGACCGGTGTATTGGCAAACCTGAACAAACACCATACTCACCAGCTACAGGCTGCTGCCTTGGAGGTATACAAGAGGGACCTACCTAAGTATGTGAGATATGTGATGTTATTAGCCACAGCTTTGGCATTGGTACAGGATGGGCACAGCATTACTGTACATCATCAGTACAAGCCCACAATATTACAGATTTTGCACATCTGTTTATTACTACTATGCAGTAACAGACTATATATATGTCATCTCACATATGCATGATTTAACTGTCCAGATGCAGATGGATACACAACAGTGGTCTACTGATGTGCCTTGTGGCCTTAACTGCATGCTCATCTGCCATTGTGTGGGTAGCACCCACCTCCACTATGCTCTCCACCAGGTGTTGAATGTGCAGGCGGCTGGTGCCCCGTGGCTGACAATGAGCTCCTTAACATGTGTCAGGGAGGAGCTGGATGGCATGACCCCCCCTGTTGTGAGCTGATCCCCCTGACTGCAGCAGCATGCTGACGGGCATTGCAAAGTAGGTCTGTGCAATGATGCTAGATCTGCTCATAACTGAGGCTATGCAGGCCGACATCATTTATCCTATGGACAAGATTGTTTCACAGGGTGGTCCACTCCTGCTGCTCATGGGCTCTTTTGCCAATCAACACCTGGTAGTGCTGCACCAGGTGTGTGATGATGACCTCATTCTCATCCGCTGTATAAATGGGAAGCCTCCCACGGGACATCTTGCCTGAAAGAAATAAAGATGGAAACAGGTCTGACCACCTCATACAGCAAGGTTATCATAGTTTTTAATACACATTTCTGTCTCACCCCTACCATATCTGCAACAACAATCTGATCACACAACTCAATAGGTATGTCTACAGAATACCTACAATTTGGACATATATCGTATTGTACCACACTTTGTGCTATGTGTTTGTAGCCATGTTCCCTGTGGGGACACTATCATTTCTGGCCTGTTACGTAAAATTTCAACTGCATGCCATTGTAAGGGCCACTATGGTTCTATATATGCACGTGGTATGTTTGCTATGTGATTGCTGCACATCTGTTGTTTTATGTTATTGGGGATTTCTATGCATGCTGTTGGACATGATCTGGGAATGTGTGGATTATTAATACCCACATATGTTTTATAACAGTGACACAATAGCATGTTTAAGGGTTGCCAACAGAACCACCTTTCCCACCTCATCCGGCCATGTTACCAAGCCACATCACATGTGGGACCCACCCTGGGGCCTCCTCATCTACTGGTCCTGCACTGCCTTCAGGTGGAACCACCTCAGGGGATGGTATCCCCCCTCAGGAGCACACACAAACATGATCCTATCACCCAAGGTCAAATCCAGGTTCTGGTGCCTAGGGAGCTCCACAGAGACTTGGGGGATGTGCTACAGCACTTTGAGGCTCTCAGTATGCACTCACAGGGTCCACATGCTTCTCCTGCTCAGCCTCTAGCCCAGGCACCTTCAGGGCCATGAAGCTGATGTTGTTACTGGCCACGGGTAGGGGCCTTGTTCCCACTGTTTCCATATGGGGCTCATGGGGCTTCCACATCACAGATGACACTCCCCATCCAGGGTGTTTACCCAGCACATTTGTAATATACTGCCCCTGTAGGCTGTCTTCTCTATCTTCCAACACAATCCACCACCACAAATATACATGCTACCCTTCCCAAATTCCCAATCCCACCTTCACAAACAAGGACAATGTGTTCCCAACATGGGGTTCACACATGACATAACAGTCCATTTTGCACACACTTACTGCTGTATATATATGTGTGTATTGATATGTGTGATGTTCCCTCACACATAGTATGCAGCACTGTGATGCAAAACTAGTGGACATGTATTTATATACATGTGTTGTGTTTGTATATATGTAGGCATACACACACACACACACACACATACACACACACACACACACACACACACACACACACACACACACACACACACACACACACACACATATATATGTGTGTGTGTGTGTGTGTGTGTGTGTGTGTGTGTGTGTGTGTGTGTGTGTGTGTGTGTGTGTGTGTGTGTGTATGTGTGTGTGTGTGTGTGTGTGTGTGTGTGTGTGTGTGTGTGTGTGTGTGTAGATATATATTATGATTTGTATATATATATATATATATATATATATATATATATATATATATATATATATATATATATATATATATATATATATATATATATATATATATATAATTACATGTAGGTGTCTGCATATCTGTAGACATACATGTGTGTGTATATATATATATATATATATATATATATATATAGAGTGAATCAAAGTATTCCAGCATGTAGAAAAAACAGGACATTCAACCCCCCTGCACCCCACCCTATAGTTGTTTGAAATGATGTGTGTTAATGATACTAGTAGGAACATCTGTAAATACAGTAAGACCCCTAGGGGTGAGGGCTATTTAACACAAGAAGAAAACTTATTAAGTAATATTTTGAACAACAAGTCAATAAGCATCATGAAACCAGATAAAGGGCGAGGGCTGGTGGTGATGGATCAGCAGTGGTATGTGGATAGTATGCTAAGTCACTTGTTTGGGGATGGCTATGAACAAGTCTCAGTGAATGAACTAAACATAGCATACAGGAATACTGGTGCAACCCTGTATGAACTTTTACTTAACAACCAGATTTCCAAACAGGAGTATGACTTTATGGTAAAGGAAAACCCCAGGATTCCAAGAATCTTTGGCATTCCTAAGATCCACAAAAACACCACCAACCCCTAAGGCCTAGAGTTGACGCTAAGGCCTTAAAGACCCTGACTATTGCCAAATTCCTAAATTTCCATTTGAAAAATAGTCTCAGCAAATTCCCTCACATAATAAAAGACTCTTGGGACTGCCTAAGAAAGATTAATCAGGATTTATATTGGGAAGACACAATTTTAGCAATGGTGGATGTGAAAGACCTCTTCAATGTCATACCACATTCTGAAGGAGTGGGCTTGTTTTATGATTTCTTTTGCAAGAACACCAATTTTATACATACAAGGTTACTTACATTTACGACATTGATTGAGTTAATTCTAGAAAATAACAACATTTTGTTTGACGGCCAACTTTTTAGGCAGACATTGGGGGTTGCCATGGATGCAGCTTTTGCCCCCGTGTTTGCAAATATTGTATTGGCCCAATGGGAGTTAACTAAGGTGTTTCCTTCTGATGGTCACAACTGGTGTAAATTTTATGGTAGATACCTGGATGATATTTTAATTCTGTGGGGAGGTAGTGAGGGTCAGTTAAAGGAGTTTTTCTCCTATTTCAACAAAAATACCTCATTCCTACAGTTTACAATGGAGACCAACACAGAAAGTATTAGTTATTTAGACATCCAGGTTAGGAAAAACAAAGAGTTGAACAAATACACCTCTACCATTTACAGGAAACCAACATACTCAAATACTCTACTCCATTTTGAAAGTGGCCACCCCCTGCACCAAAAAAAGTTCCCTGGTTAAGGGACAGGGGGTAAGGCTTGGAAGGATGGTTAGTGAGTTAGACATGTTTTATCATGAAAAAGATGTCTTATTGGGTATGTTGGTTAGAAGGGGGTATCCACAAAAATTTGTGGAGCCAATATTAGAAGACGTCACCCACAAGAGAATGCCGGGGCATTTTTACCCCTTGTTGGGTCTTGGTAGCAAAGGGGATAGACAAGATGTAGTTAAGAAGAAATTAACAACAGGAACAGTAATAGCAGTACATTTAGAAAAGCCATGATCTTGACATATAACGCCCAGTACCCCCAATTTAGAGATATCCTGTTTAAAATTTGGTTTATCTTACAAAATGATGAACAAGTGGGTAACAAACCATTGGTGGTATACAAAAAAGACACTTGTATTAAGAATATGTTAGAAAGGAAAAAGGAGGGGGTAAGCGTTCAAACCAGTGGTTATACAAGGAGGTGCTGACATTGTTCACACTGTAAACACATTTTAGAGGGTGACAAGGTAAATATACCAGAGTATGGTATAGTGAAGTCCTGTCATAGGAGCAATTGTGGAATAAAACATGTGGTTTACATCGCACTATGTCAAATGTGTAATAGATACTATATTGGTAAAACAAAAAATTCATTTAGATCACGTATTTATCAAAATGCATATGACATTGGTAGAGGGAATGTTAACAATGCCCTAGTTAAGCACCTCAATAGGTTTCCAGAGCAGAATTTTAAATTTACATTACTAGAACATATAGAGGTCAGTGAAAGAGGGGGACCAAGTGAATTATTCTTGGTGTATAAGGAGATGATGTGGGAATTGATGGTTACTGCCACATTTCCCCCTGGGTTGAATGAGGTTGTGTCTCTCACTAGTTATTTGAAGTTAAAATCTGACTTTCACTTGTAAAAGGAAAGAGGCATGCAAACAAACCTTATAATACTGATATACACATTTTTATATGTACATAAGTTTATTAGAATACAGCATTATTCAGGGTTGAAACATTTTAAATGTAAATAGTTCTTGTTTTTTAGGAAAAACAAATGGTTGTAATTGATAGTAATACTTTTATTTACTTATTCATGTAAAAGTGATACTGGATTCATTTATATTAATTTTTTAACATAAACAGAGGGGGTATAGCTTTAAATTTAGGCGTGCAGGGTTTAATTGATTAATTTGGACATAATGTGCACCACATGTGATGGTATATAAAGTGTGTGGAAATGTTTTATTGATATTCTGAATAATTCATTTTTATGAACTGGCGAAAGCGCTAAATAAAAGTATTTTCCAGCTATGAGTGTAACCTGTTTCCTTTCTTGGATTATATGGTTTGTGTTTTCAATGTGGTTAGTAGTGTAGATATATATATATATATATATATATATATATATATATATATATATATATATATATATATATATATATATATATATATATATATATATATATATATATATATATATATATATATATATATATATATATATATATATATATATATATATATATATATATACATATCTAGATATATATATATATATATACATATATATATATATATATATATATATGGATTCCTATTACAAGAACGGAAGTTCACTACTTCGAACTTGTAATAGGAAGCCTCACTTCTGCAAAAGTTCACTTTAACGAAAGTGATCTTTTGCGTAAGTGCACTTTACCAAAAACATCGCAGCACAGTGGAGGACATTAAAAAAAAGCTATGTTCTCCACTATGGTGTGATAGTCACGGACCTTAGGGTTAGGGCACGGGTTAGGGTAAGGGGATAGTTAGTAAAGCCCTAACCCTAAGGTTCATGACTATCGCACCATAGTGGAGGACATTGCTATGTCCTTCACTGCGCTGCAGTCGTCACGGACCTTACGGTTAGGGCTTGGGTCACGGTAAGGGGATATACCTATGGGCTATCCCCTTACTATGACCCATGCCCTAACCCTAAGGTCCATGAGTACTGCACGGAAGTTCAGTACAACACTTGTTCATTGTACTGAAATTCGCGTAAGTGCACTTTCGATTAAGTGCACTTTTGCTGCAGTGAACATTCCATGCACTATTTTGAATTAGTGAAAATTCGATCTAGTGTATGGAACCATATATATATATATATATATATATATATATATATATATATATATATATCTATATATATACATACACACATACACACACACACACACACACACACACATATATATATATATATATATATATATATATATATATATATATGTATATATATAGGGTGCAATCTGACATCAGGCCCACACTCTCTAATGCTCCTTCCTGCACATGTGCACTGTTCTGCCTTGCTACAACACAGACAGGCGCCACATGTGGACACAGCCTAACATTGGGGGGGTATATTTATAGGGACAGATTGCAGGTAAGCCTATTACACACCTATGACATTTCTGCATGCTACATTACACATTAACATGACTGTCCTGCAAGTGGTGGGCTCTGGATCCCACGTGTCCATCATAATGGCATAACTTCCACCACCAGCTATTGGTCACAGTAATAAACATGTTTTGCATTACACAACAAGGGGTTGGGAGGGTGGCCTAATGGTTAAGGTGTTTGCTTTACAAACACAAGGTGCAGGGTTTGAGTCTCACAAGGATAGCTGGCTGTGCTTTAAAATGGCTCACAAGGGCAGTTAGCTTAGTACTAATCTATGAACCTATGAACAACACACACTATGATGACTTTCATCTTGTCAGTAAGTGCTGATCTGCACAGTTGACAGGCATGGCCCACTGCCCTCAGGGGCAAACACTATTGTCCATAGCAGTTGTTCAGCTGGACATCATTACAACAACAGCACCTGATAGCAAATGTATATCATTCCACATCATCTATCCCATTATTATGGGCCAAGTACTACATGCAATAACATCCATATATACTTCACATACCTGTTGTGGGAATGATGTCTCTCTGGATAGTTTGCTGGATGGATGTGGGTTTTTTTTAGCTTTCACTCTCTTTCTCTCTCTACCTTAGTTTATCTCCAGTAAATGGATTGAGCTGCTTTGAATAGATTGCAGCATGGATTTTGTAGGTGATGCACATGATCAGGTGATGGCCTCTGCACCAATCAGTGTCCTCCACTTGCTACCTGCATGCAGCATGTTGTGTAGTACCTCCAATTACCACTGTCATGGCAACCCACTACTATAAATCCCTACATCATGTGGGCTTGGTCCCTTTACCTTTCCTGTATGGAGGACATCCTTCCTGTGTGTGGGCAGCAGTGTTACAGACAGCAGGTAGCAATACCTCTTACAAGAGGACTTGCAGACTCAGGCCACTACATATTTGTATAAGGTTTCAGACCTACAGACAGTGTGAGTAGTGTTGTTATTTGCATTGTATAGCACAAGTGTTACAGGGTTTGTGTGTACATACTAGTTTACCATGGAATACAGCCTGTCTCCATAGCTTTCAACTCTGGGCCTATCCACTTGATGGCCAGAGGTGTGCCTGTTATGTTTTGTCTGTCCACCACACAGGTCTTGTGTCAGATATATCACTAGCATTGTGTTTGTTGAGTGATTATGTCATGCTGCCATTCCTGGCATCATTCCAGTGCTGTTGTTCCCCCCACACATATTGTGGGGTAGGGTCCATATATATGTGGGCTTCAGCTGCACAAAACAAAAAGGGTTGATAGGGAAGTGGTGAAAAAGGGGCACAAAGAGGGAAAAACAGTATGAAAATAGCTAGGGATGTGCAGGACAGGTGTAGGGAAGGTCGATAGCTGCCCATTTCTTCTACAGCAACAATTGTGCATATACACTGATTTGTAAGTAGATTTGGACACTCATGCCCCTGAGACAGGGGTGAGGGCAACAATAATATGTTGTGAAACCAATTAGACCAGATTACATGTGTCCAGTGGACACGTGTGAAATGGACAGCTATGTATGTGGCTAGATTTGTTTGGGGGAACAGATTGCCCTTTTTTTTTTTTAAGGTGAGAGTGGGATGTTGGGAAGGAATAGTAGGTATATTTGGGGAGGTAGGTTGGGTAAGATAACAAACAAGACAGACAAGACAGCATACAGGGGTGGTATATGACACATGTGGGGAGTAAACACTTTGGATGGGTAGCTGTGTTTGGAAGTCAAAAGCCCATAAGTCCCCTAGTGGAAATAGTGGGAATGAGGTCCCCACCCAAGGGCAGTCACCACTGCACCTTCACCCCCCCGAAGGTGACTGTGCTGAGGGCTGAGTAAGAGGGGTAGGCTGACCCTCTAGTTGCATCTTGGGCCCTCAAGCAGATCTCCAAACTCCCTGCAGGGCTTGCTATGCACCAGACCTCAGACCTGACGACAGATGACAGTATCCTGTCTGCGCCCACTCCCAGTGGTGGTGAGCCCAATCCCCTGAGGTGGTTCCACCCGAAGGTGGTGCAGGACCAGCAGACGAGGAAGTCCTGGGGTGGGCCCCAGACATGCTGGGGCCCCAGTGCCATGGCCAGATGAGGTGGGAGAGGTGGGTCCGCTGGGACCGTCCTTCCCAAAAGTGCTATGGTGCTTCAATTTTATAACATATGTGGGTTAGTAATAGTCAACATATTCCAGGAATAGGTATAACAGCATGCATATATATTCCCATTAACCCAAAACACCAAATATGGAACAGTTGCATAGCAAACAGAACACGTGCATATATGGAACACAGTGGCCATTACAACAGCATGCAGGTACATTGATGGCAGCATGCCACCAATGTGGGAGCGTTTCAGCACGGCACATGCATAGAACAAATTTCAATATTTACCAAACAATAGGACATATGTCCCAACAGTAGATTTAATAATTTAATAGTGCACATACCAATTGAGTTGTTTATTTAGTTTATTGTTGCAGATATGGGGAGTAGGAGATATCAATTAACAACTTGAATATCCCTGTGCTTCTCATTACTTTCCTAGTCAGTGCTGTGATCTGAACCTTACAGGTATTATTACACTACCGTATGGCCTTAGTTTGGACAGTGGTATGGATGTAGACAACAATATACATGAACTGAGTTTTAACTGCATTATACACCTCTTACCTGGTATTCCTGTGGAGGTATTGTTTATTAACACTACCTGACAGTTTCTATGCATATTCCCAGATTCCAGGTTGATGTTATGCACATACCTGTCCATCTCTTGTTGCACACACTCTGGGCATGTCTTGACAACATGCAGGTGAAACTGGGACGTATTTTGACTATTGCCCTCATAAACTTTTGGTGTGTTGTACAATGACAGGTTTGTTTCCATAGACATTTTCCAAATATATACAGGCTTGACAGTCAGTTATATGACATTAAATGCTGCCTACATGTCAGAGATTATCACACTGATATGCCAGGGGACAGAGTAACAGCCAGCAGATATGGGCCAATAAACTGGACATTCTGGACAAATCTGTACAGTTGAGGGGTATGATTTTGCATACAGCTTACTACTATTCCTAGGATTCAAACCATGGCTGTGTCTGCTAAAAATAAAACAGTGTACATCATAGTTGAGTGTGTTATGTAGATATTGCTGTGTATCTCTTTTCTAATTTCTGTCTATACGTCTCCTGTGGTTTTACAATCTGACCTTGTAATTACAACACTCTTATACAGGGTTTACTAGACAGTTTTATTATGTAGCACAGTGTGGATGACATTGATCAGTAATACCTTATTAGTCAGAGAAACTGCAACACTTAACAATGCCATTAACACTTAACAATGTATTGTAATACCAGAGTAAACAGTACCAGTCCAGGATTTCAATCTTTTATTTCTATGCACAGTTTTCATATCTGACAGACCTGTGGGGGGAATGTTTGTTAGCACTACCAGAATGCTGACACAAATATTACCAGATTCCACATTATTATTATGCACATATGTCTCACTCTGTTACTGCCCTCACTATGATCATAGCTTCACAACATGGGGGTAGAGATGGGACATACCTTGCTTATTACTCTCATAACATTTTGGTGAGTTGCTAGAGTGACAGGTTTGTTCTTATAGATATATTTCTGTCAGTTTTGATGTCTGACAATCAGTTGTATGTCATTATTTACTGCCTAAACTTCTGGGATCATCTTACTAATTTGCCAGGAGGACAGGGTGACAGGCAGCGGATATGGGCCAATTAACTGGACATTCTGGACAAATCTGTACAATTGTGGGGTATAATTCTGCATACAGCTTACTACCACTCTCAGGACTTGAACCATGGCCATGTGTGCTAAAAAACAACAGTTCACGTCTCACTTGAGTGTGCTATTTGGATTATGTTGTCTATATTTTCACTGTTTTCTAAGTCTCTCTCAGATGTACAATATGACCACATGTGATTACAACAGTCTTATACAGAAATTCCTACACATTTTATTTATGTAGCACAGTGTGGGTATCAGTGCTTAATACAAAAGTACTATTAAGAGATTGCAACACTACATTACCATATGATACCAGAGTAAACACAAGCAGTCCAGCAGTTAGAGCTTTATTGTCAGGCTGTTAACCTTTTATTTACATACAACCTATATGAGACTCTTCCTGCCATATTGTCTGGTGTATTCAGTACATGCCATACACAATACAGGTTTTATTCTGGCAATTAACTTTCTACTACTTTTAGATTTATTTCTTATGACAGTACATGCAAGGGTATTACTTACCTGCCTCGTGACGCAACCTCTGCAATCTACAGGCATGGGCTTCCCGGTTCACAGCCCACTCATCTGCTGCTGTCAAAGACATAAGAGAAATATTTAGCCATACCTATCCATAGTATGCATGAGCTGGCAGTTATTAAACAGGTAGTAGACTGATACTTACACATGGCTGGGACATCACCTGTCCTCCTAGTCTCTTGGATCCACTGATGCAAGAGCTCCCTCTTTCTCCACTTCAGGTTGGCATAGTGATGCCCGACCTGCTCACCAGTTCGAGGTATGCTAGTGGCAATGGTGAAGTCATGGACGAGACAGTCCCAGGCTTCCACTTTATATTGGGAATCCTGCTACTGGCCCTGCAGCAGTCTCTGGTCATGGTCTTTAACAAGGAGTCCTGCCATGACTTTGGACTCCTGGATGCCCCAGCAGTGTGCCCAGAAGTGCACTCCTTTTCTCACACCGGTTATAGTGCCTACAGCAGGAAGCTGCAACCAGTTATGAGATGTATTCCCATCTGCTGGATTTAAATAGGGCTGATTTCCTGCACATTGCTGTGATTGGACAGTTTTGAAAATAGTAAGCTATGGGCAAACATGCTTATCTAAGGTTGGCATTGCTTAAAGGGGTATACCAATGGGCAAACTGATTTAGCTGGCCTACACATTGCTTACACCTAGTTAGCAGGGCTGTGCAATGCTTAGCATTGCTTAATTTTTAATTTGCATACTATTTGTTGTTTGGCATTGATTTATTATTCATTACATGTTATATATGTGTTTGGTATCCATGATTCATGTGTACGTACACTGTATGGGTTCCTTGTGTTTCTTAGGGGATTTCAACACTTTATTACAATGACACCTCACACCTGGATTTTAATGCAGTACTCCAGTTCACATATTTATGTTATGAAGTAGGTTGTACAACATATAATTCCTTTCAACATGTTAAGTTTGTTTTTCCTATAATAAGGATCAGTTTGTTGATACCTCAGTCTTATATACTGCTGTGATGGCTTACTGGTTAACTACTGTGATTATAGTGTACAGGGTCCTGGGTGCAAGGGCTGTTTTATTTGTTGCTGGGCAGAACAGCAGCGGTTGGATACAGAGTGATTCTTCTTCTTCTTCTTTCGGCTTTTTCCCGGTTAGGGGTCGCCACAGCGGATCACCTTGTCCGCACATTGATTGGCAGTGGAGTTTTACGGTGTCGAGTTGCCAGCCCGGTGCCCAACCTTCCACAGAAGGCACACTCACACGCACACCTAGGGCCAATTTAGAGTGTCCAATCCACCTGCTGCATGTCTTTGGGATGTGGGAGGAAACCGGAGTACCCGGAGGAAACCCACGCGACCACAGGGAGGACATGCAGACTCCGCACAGAAGGCACCCCAGCCGAGGATCGAACCGGAGAACCTCTTGCTGTGAGGCGGCAATGCTAACCACTGCACCACCGTGGCCGCCCTGTTGGATACAGAGTGATTAAGGCACTTAATTGTAAGTGGGTTTGCATGGGTTTGCGCGACTATAAGCAATTCTAACTTCCGGTTAAATATGCTTACAGAGGGTTAACTTCAATATTGCTTAACCTATGTGTGCATTGCTTACCCCCACGCAAACAGGCTTAAACCCTCTTAATGCTGCTTAAATATGCTTACTCCCACTTACTACTGCTTAATAGTGCTTACTCCTGCTTAGCCATACACTAATTTAGACAGAAATGTAACATGGTTCTTGGGAAGTTGGTGGATTTGGACACTGTATGGATTTATCATTCATTACACATTATACCTTTGTTTGTATCCCTGATTCATGTGTACATATATTGTATGGGGCACTTGTGTTTATCTGTTTATTTTCCAACATTATTACAATGACACCTCACATCTGCATTTAATGCAGTACTCCATTTCACAAATATATGTTATTTAGTAGGTTATACAACAAAAAATATTGTTCATAAAGTAATTTGACATGGAAAATGGAATGTATTGGAGGGAGACTCAAACCAGGAATGACTGCTCGTAAGGCAAATGCTCTGACCACTACATTATTGCAGTACTGCTTTATTTGTATGTATCTTGATATTTATCTTCTTGCGCCATTTAAGCTACAGTATGCATAGCTAAGCAATAGGCAAACCCGCGCACCTACAGTTAAATTTAATTTCTTTGATAAAAAAAATAAATTGTTTATATTATTATATTTTAAATATTGCTCTTATAAACTTGGGGGTGTGTTGCTGGGGATATGCAACCCCCTATGATCGGTCTCACTCATTGTAGTAGCTAGACTGCAGTTATTGACTGCAGGGGAGTATATATTGTGAGAGCTCTGCTCTCAGACATGCCCCCTGCACTCATCCATGCTCCATGTCCATTTAGGAGCTCAGGCAGCAAGCCTTCATTACTATGCATGGTTCTCTGCCGTGCTGCTCCTAAACGGTCATTTCCATGCAGGAATAAGCTATTCATAGAATAGCAGGATAGAACCAATACTTGGTTCTGTGTATTCTGCCCTGTATAAAATGAAATATGTCTTCATCATTCACATGTAAGCTCAAATTGCAAGTGTAAAATAGGACAAACAAAAAGCTGATATCCTGTGCATATAATCTATGAAAGGAGCGCTAGTATAGTACTAAAAATGATTGGGATATTTTTGCACTTTTCTTATCAACCAAAGTTCAGTATTTTATTACTTTCCTTTACTATCTCGGTTTAAATTGCATTCTCATGTTGCATAAACAATTTGTTTGTCATTAAGTAAGCTGGGCAGCAGATACCTGGTTATTTATGTTTATGATTTATGAAAAGCTAATGACCTAGACAAGTTGAAATTTTGTAGCTTCTCTGTAATGTTAGTGTATATAGTACATAAAAAATATTTTTCTATGAAAGTGCCACAGACCATTACTACCAATGTAATGATGTAAAACACTGGAATATATGTTGTGTGACATGCCAAGATCTTGATAAAATGCAATTTATATTTTTGCAAGGTTAAATTCCATATACACTAATAAGTCCTCATGAGACGTTTGTACGAGCGAGAAAAAGAAAAGCTCGAGCTGTCTATCCTAGAAAGCAATTCCAGCAGGAATTTCTTATTCAGTTATGAATGCTAAGGAATACAGTGTCATTACTTTCTGCTCTATGAAGTTGCATGTTTGCAGTTTTTCCTTGAAGCTCTCCAGAGGATTCTAATCTGAAAGATACATGTATTAATAAATGTTATTTTCCTTTTAATCTAATTTCTTTCTTTAGCCATGTGAGTGTTGCAACATACAAACAAGCTCTATGATGAAATACTAAAGGAAAAAGTGTGCTGGATGTGTTAATCTAAGATGTACAAAAGATGCATATAAGTGAAGGTTATAAACCCTTTGACTGATTCTGAATGACACAAAATTATTTGGTATAAATGTTTTCTAGTATGTAAGGAAAAGCATCCAGCAAACCAACCTTTCTCCAAGATATGCCCAAACCTGTATCCAAGGTGAACTCTAATATGATGGTCCTCTTTTTGCTGCATCTTTAGAACGCTTAAGTTGATACTGTTGGATAAGCATACTCCAGGGTTACCAGGTTAAGAATCTGTAATGCTGTTTTACAGCAGTTTGTGCATTTGTCAGTGCTTTTTAGTGGTAACTGTATGCTTCACATGAAACAATTCAGAGAGCTCAGGCTGGCATTTGTGAGTGGAGTACTGCAACATAGTAGCGCATAATGCAATACTGCTGCAAATTTTTGGCTGTAACTTGGAACATTGTTATGACAGGAAATTCATTAAGTGGTATATTTGTCCTAGAAAAAACATGTTTTTTAAACGGTATGCTTACAGTGTACTGAGAGTGTAATACAGTTATGAGTTTGTATACCAAAATAATGATATCTACTGTTTCTACTGATTCACCAGAGAGTGAGCTGTTTTTCATAACCGTAGCTAAAGGAAAGAATGCTTCTTGTTTTTACCGTGCTTAGAACACATAAGTCAGACTGGATCTGAAGCAGTGCAATAGACATCATTACACTGTACTTCAGAATAACAGTACTGCTTGTCTGCTTGTAGAGATGCCTGCATATGATGGCATTGTGCAATAGATTGTTAACAAATAGCTTATATTTGTTAAGAAAATATAAAATACTTTGCTTGAGGAGCAGTGTCTATGAGAATAAAACTACAAGGTCTTTGGAGAAGACAAAACAGACCAAAACACATGCATAAAATACATTTTGAAACATAAATATTCTCAACGCTCTTATTAATTTTGGTCCCTGGGACCTTCACAGGTGTTTCAGATGACACCACAGTGATGTAGTATATACATAAGCAAGGGGAACCAGTTCTTAGCTTCTATGCTAGCTAGCTGTCACAGCCTAGGATATAGCTTTTCAGCACAATCTCATTCTACAGGCATCTCATATGCCATCAGAACAAAACTGTATAGCAGACAAGCTGAGCAGGGTCAGGACAGACTCTCATGAAAGAAAATTGTATCAGGAAGACTTCCAAGATATGATCTCATATTAATTTTTGCCTCCATTCTCAACTATCAATTGGTAACATTCTGCCCCAGGTCCACATTCTTGAAAGTCTGGATGACAAAGATACTTTTTCTTTTCCTTAGAAAGGAAACTATTATTTTCTGCACTTTCCAATAATTTCGAAGGTCAGTCTGAAGATTAAGAAAGACTTTTCAATAATCATTGTGATGACTCACTTCTGACACAGGCAACAGTGGTTCTCCCTTCTTTTGCAATGGCCATGAGCAATTATCCCCAAGATCCTCATAAACTAGATCTACTCATACAAGACCAAGCGTGTTTAATACATTCTAGCAAAAGCAACTATAACTGATTGCCTGGCTGATAGAATATTCAAACCTTGCAGGTACCTTTTCTTATGAGGACATGCAGCAATTACTAAAAGAAGCAACAGATCCTGCTACTAGAAAATCTTATATATTAGTAAATGGGAAAGTCTTTCTAGTTCATGCAAATAAAAAGAGCCGACACCCATTCG
This sequence comes from Protopterus annectens, assembly GCF_019279795.1. Classification (NCBI taxonomy): domain Eukaryota; kingdom Metazoa; phylum Chordata; order Ceratodontiformes; family Protopteridae; genus Protopterus; species Protopterus annectens. Next base: position 594,225,341 of record NC_056735.1, on the reverse strand, counting down.
GGGCTAGTGTTTATTTATTCCTACATTATTTGTGTGAGTTACTCTCCTGTAGCCTGTATTTCCCATTTTTCTAATTTCTCCATATCTTTTGAGTTTCTAATATCATGATGGGAATGGACCCCATTCCTAAGTCAAAGTTTGATTAAAGTTCATGAAATTAGTATTGTTTCAGTCTTTAATGTCAGCCAAAAGTGCTCTTCACAACAGCTGCAATATGCCCAGTAATGACTCCTTCTGAAATGCGTATGGGGTTACATGAATTGGTAACATATCTAAATACGATTGTAGATTCCTTTTTATAAAACCCTGTTGCTCCTGCTACTATTAGAACTGTCTGGGTATCCCTTTTCCACATTGCTCTCATTTTTGCCTGCAGATACTGGTATTTTATGACTTTGTGTCTCTCTGTACACAAAAGACTGTAGTCACTGGGTGTGGCAATTTCAATGATCGATGCTACTTTTGTCTTCTTTTCTTGGACCACTATATCTGGTTTTCTAGCATCTGTCTTTTGAACTATTGGTAATGGGTTATCCCATGTGATATAAACTTCATCATTTTCTATGATGCTTTGTGGCTCATGTCTCCAGTGTTTTTCAGCCACTTCAATGCCATAATGTTTGCACAATCCCCAGTGCAACAGTCTCGCCACATTATTATGCCTTTTAGTATGTAGTCCTTCTGCCATTAGTGTGTTACAACCAGCAACAAGTTGTGTGGCTGTTTCAGTTTTACAAAATCTACATTTGTCTGTTTCTCTCACATGTTCAATCGACTTTGTAAACCAGCATATGTGTAGCCCACTTTCTTGGGCTGCCAATATTAACCTTTCATTTCTTGGTTTGAATTCACCTCTCCTTAACCATTCCTGCATTTGTTCCTGATCAACATGAGGTTCTTCCAGAAGTTTTCTATACTTGCAACTATATTTATGCTTTTTCCACATTTCTTGCCTTCTCATCTGGTCCTTCACTTTATATTCTTTCTTTTGTTTTTTGGCACATTCAGTTGCTGCCTGATTTTTATCTACTTCTGGTTTAATTTCCATTATTGCTTGACGTTGGTATGTTTCTGCTAAATGAACCAGAGAAGTCATCTTAGATTTATTCTCCTCATGTTTCAAAACTTTCACTACATTTGGATCTTGTGAGGTCAGTAGATATGTGTGGAGTCCCACAACTGCAGATCTGTACATGTAATCAATTTCAAGCAGGCCTATCCCTCCTTCAGAATGGGGAATATATAATCTTGGTATACAATGATTTTTATAAATCATATGGTGAGCATGAAGCATCCTTCTTGTTTAAATATCTAATCTATCCAACACATTTTGGGGCCAGTCAGTCACTCCAAAACTATAAGTTAGGACAGGAAGAGCAAATTGGTATTTCTCATCATTCAGGTTCATTTGATGGCCACACACCACGTCTGCCCTTGGATCTTCCTCTGTTTTTGACAGGGGTGTTGCATATGAGGCCTCCTAGTATTCAGTTGGCCCTAGGGTTATCAGTTTAACTAATTCTTGCACCATTTAAACCAGCTCAACAGACTATCTTCAGATTCTTGACGTGGAACACAGACTTACTAATTGCTCTGACCTTCTGAAAGAAGAATATTTGAGTTGTAAGCTCTTATGATGGTCATCCTTATCGGATTTTCCACACAGATAGGGTTTCCTTAAGAACTAATCCTGTATTTATGCCTATAGTAGTATGCGAGTTTACCATTAAACTTGCAAGCTTACCATCTTCCTTTCTTCCCCCTAGAGCTTAGTATGAGGGATATAGGATAAGTCATTATTTGGAGGTCCACAGACAACTCAGGTAATATCTTGACAGAACAAAACTTACAAGATCTCTGCTTTGTTGCTCATTTCTTGTAAAGATAGGAAAAGGACACCCTGTGTCAATACAGACTGTGTCCAAATGGTTGTCTCATGCTATTAACTTTTGTTATACCTACTGCAACAAACTATTCCGGACATGTTAAGGCTCACTCTACCAGGGCCTTGGCTTCATATATTGCTCTTAAAAAAGGGTTGGATTCTATATGTATTCTGAAAGTAACAACTTGGTCCTCTGTGCACACTTTTACAAAGCACTATAAACTAGATTCCTTACAAAGTTTTCAACAAGTTTTGCTAGGACCATTCTTCAAGGGTTAGGGACCCTCATCCTTCCACCAACTATACAATATTAGCTGTGGTGATCTGCCCATATAGCTTAGGCTACTGCAGCAGTGATATATATGAAGAACACAGAAAAGTTGCATAACTAAATTTACAATAATGGTAAATATTTCAATGATCACTTCTGCAGTAGCCAATCACTCCATTAATTCCATTTGTTTTTGTACATTTTTATGCCAGGGTGTGGACAATAATTATTATTATTTGTATAGCATTGTTCTTCTCATGAGTTTAGCTGGCCCCCTTTCTCTGTTGGCATGAAAGTTCAGCTTGAGAAGGCTAATGAGTTGGGTATGTGGAAGGTGCCCTGAAGCTTTGGAAGCTGGCCATCTGTTATACGCATAGCAGGATATAAGCCATAAAGCTGAGGCTATTGTTGTAGTGATCATTCAGATATCTGCTGTTTTGGTCATTTTACTTACATAAGACAACTTTCAAGCCAACAATGGAAATATAGCTGTCTTATTAATGTTAGCTTTTACCACTGTATATATTGTCATATATTTCAAGGTCTCCAGCATCATTTTAATTGTGAGCCTCATTTGAATAACCATATAACACAGTCATCAGTGAAAGAGGCAGTCCTTTAGAATTAATATAA